>NW_010257863.1:0-508 GCF_000690775.1 Eurypyga helias
CTCTCTCTCTCCTAGAGCTGCTCTGGATTGCAAAAGTGGAGGGGGGAACTGAAACGAAATTTCCCCTTCCCCCCCGACAAGCACAGGTTTAAAGGAAAAGAGGAAAAAACCCAACGCCCCAAGAAGAAAGAGCGAAACTTGAGTTAAACCACTGCTGCCCCCCAACCCGCGTCCTCCCCGCCCGGCCAAGAGGGACTTGCACTGCCGCCCCGACCCCGTCCTGCGGCCGTGGGAACCGGAGCCGAGCCCCGGCGGTCCCCGCTGGATGCGGTGGGGATCCCATGCACTTTCTGCTCAGGACGAAGACGAGTAACCAAACCACGTTTGTCAAACTGCTGACCCGAGGGGGAAATGAGAAGACGGCGTGAGGTATTGACCGATCTGGGAATCGATACAATTTGTGTAATGCGACGGGGGATCGCGGGTTAAGTACATGTGAGGGAAGGACAGGAGCCATTCGCTGAGAGAGAGCGGGACAGCTACACCTTGATACCAAAAATACCCCTTC
>NW_010257864.1:0-8264 GCF_000690775.1 Eurypyga helias
AGCCTCCGGGGGAGGGCAGCCCTGGCTGCCGTGCTGAGCGGCCGGCATGGGAGGAGGCAGCTGAACCCCGTCCTGATCGAATAAAACCGGTTAACGCTTCTGGTTAAGCAGAGCGATCTGACCGGGCTTGGGAGTTAGCTCTGCTGCAGTTAAGGGGGTTGGGCTAGAGACCTCCAGAGGTCCCCTCCCATCTGCATCTCTCTGGGATGTACGAAGTAGAGGCATGCCGTGGAAAGTTCGAGCTGAGTCTGAAGAGAGCTTGAAGGGCTGAGCCCAGAAATGAACGCTTTTTGCATCCTATAGTTGTCACCTCCTCTTTGGTCTTTCACACCAGTTTTAAGCCAATAAATTAAACAAGACCAGCGTAATCAAAACCATCACACGGGCAGAATCATGAACCCTCCTTCAGGCCTGGAAATAGTGAGGGCTCTAGCCACTGCTGGTCTAGGTGGAAAACCCTTCTTGCTTCAGGAAAATCCGTAGTGACCCCGCTGTATGAGCTTTAAAAACACAGTGAAGATGAAGCATCTAGCTCTGGGGGCACCAACATCAGAAGGATATCGACCGGTTGGAGCGAGTCCAGAGGAGGCCACGGAGATGCTCCGAGGGCTGGAGCCCCTCTGCTATGGGGACAGGCTGGGAGAGTTGGGGGGGTTCAGCCTGGAGAAGGGAAGGCTCCGGGGAGACCTTATAGCACCTTCCAGTGCCTGAAGGGGCTACAAGGAAGCTGGGGGGGGCTTTTTGCAAGGGCCTGTAGTGACAGGACAAGGGGTAACAGGTTTAAATTGAAAGTGGGGAGGTTTAGATTAGATATCGGGAAGAAATTCTTCCCGGAGAGGGTGGGGAGGCACTGGAACAGGTTGCCCAGAGAAGCTGTGGATGCCCCATCCCTGGAAGTGTCCAAGGCCAGGCTGGATGAGGCTTGGAGCAACCTGGTCTAGTGGAAGGTGTCCCTGCCCATGGCAGGGGGGTTGGAACTGGATGGGCTGTAAGGGCCCTTCCCACCCAAACCATTCTATGATTCTCTGATTCTATGAATTACTTCTCTCCCATCCCTTCCTCCGGGACCAAGGGCTTCCTTAGGCCCCTCTGGTTAGGAGACGTATTGCTCAGCCGCTTCCCGTACACCATATGGGAAACTGAAACAACTTGCATTCCCAGATCCTTAAGAAGCCCGTGTACTTTTCCCTCCCACCTCTCTCCGTGATTTCTAGAGCGGAGTCAAAGTCAGGCACGCTCGTTCCTGATCCAGTCTGTGTGTTTTCTCAGGGAAGAAGCCTGCGTTTGCGTGTGTGGGCTCAGGCTGGGGACATACCACAGACGGACAGGACTGGAGCGCTGCGTGTCGGTGGATGAGTTGAGGGTTTGTTTCCTGGTGAGCTCTTAACAGTTTTAGCAAAACACGGACAGTCAGAGGGGTGAGGAGAGACCTAAGGTGTCGGTGTTCAAGGGTCTCAGCCAGGCAAGATGGCTTGTGGACCAAGTGTGATGCCACCAGGTGCAGGTTCACTCGCAGGAGGCTTTTTCTGTCAGAGACGGAAGAGTGTGCTTTCTCATCTCAGGCTGTGGAGCCTGAGCGCCAGCTGGAAGTGTCTGCGCACAACAGCGGTTCCTTAGGTGAGCCTCAGAAAACCAGGATATCAGCGCAGACAAGCTTCACCTTGCCAGGTGCATCTCCACAGGCTGTGGCAGATGACGGGGTGACTTGCTGCAAATCACCCGTTAAAGAGTCCGGAAGGGAACGTGCCCCACGAAGAGGCTGCGGGCGGTACCTAGCCGGTGCTGCTTGCTACGTCGGGGCTTTGTCGTCCCTATTCTCCACCGTGTGTCTTAAACACCTTGCTCGTAAAGCCCAGCTGAACATTTCCCATGTCCTAGCGGGGTTCAAGATGCTTTGTTTTCAATTTAGTCACGTGATCCGTGAAGTGGTGATATGGCGGCAGGGTGTTTGGCCATACGCCCTGCAATGGAGACTGCTGTCCCTAAGTCTGAAATGCTACTGGAGCTTCATGTATCCAAGGTGGAAGATCCTAAAACCAGTAAATGTTGTAAGATCTAGCAAAAATGGATGGCTCCCAGAGCTCAGTGATTATGCATGTCTGCCAATACCTCTCTGGCAGCTCAGGTAGAGTCATCTCTTAGGCTTTCCCAGGTCTCACACCAATTAACCCATCATTTTAGAATGCATTTATTAGACTGTATAATTTGTAATGAAAATTTTCGAAGACCCTTGCCTGAAGCATCCTTCAGCAGCTTTTCTGTAGCTGGACACCCAGATGAGGGTCTTTGCTGGGCAGCAGTCCTTGTGCAGCATGAACTCAGGTAGCACTGGTAGGCTCATCCATAAGCACACCAGAAATACCATCTGAAAACTTGTAACTAATTGCTGTTTTCCTGTGTGAAGGACAGTTTCCTAAATGGTACTTAAAATTTTTTCCCTATGTCAGCTCCACTCTTGTCAGATATGGCTCCAACAAGCTTCCTGAGCTTACAGGTTAGCACTGCATCCAGCCCTGGAGCCCCCAACATCAGAAGGATATCAACCGGTTGGAGGGAGTCCAGAGGAGGCCACGGAGATGCGCCGAGGGCTGGAGCCCCTCTGCTATGGGGACAGGCTGGGAGAGTTGGGCTTGTTCAGCCTGGAGAAGGGAAGGCTCCGGGGAGACCTTATAGCCCCTTCCAGTGCCTGAAGGGGCTACAAGGAAGCTGGGGGGGACTTTTTACAAGGGCCTGTAGTGACAGGACAAGGGGGAACGGGTTTAAATTGAAAGTGGGGAGTTTTAGATTGGATATCACGAAGAAATTCTTCCCAGAGAGGGTGGGGAGGCACTGGGACAGGTTGCCCAGAGAAGCTGTGGATGCCCCATCCCTGGAAGTGTCCAAGGCCAGGCTGGATGAGGCTTGGAGCAACCTGGTCTAGTGGAAGGTGTCCCTGCCCATGGCAGGGGGGTTGGAACTGGATGGTCTTTAAGGTCCCTTCCAACCGAAACCATCCTGTGATTCTATGATTGTTTACAACTCCAGTGGGTTATCAAGAACCTGTATTGGATGCCCAACAGCAGACTCAGTACCTGAGTTCATTGGAACTTTCTGGAGAACCTGTTTTAGGGCTGTCAATTGCAGAATTTTCCTGGGGAAATAAAATTCTGGGTTTAGCTGGCAGTTCAACAAGTCCCCAGGCAACCACAGCATGTGCCCCAAGTATCTTAAAATCGGTCAGTGCTGCACTGTCAGCTGAGTTTAGGACTCTGCTTGGATAGTCTGCTTTTCCTAGAGCCATTTACAGATATCAGCCAGCCATTCAGAGTGTAGTTCTACATGACAACAATGGCATTTTAGAAGTTTTCTCTACTTTCCACTCCTCAGCACAGTTTCTTATCCACTCAGTTGTACTAGGGCTGTAGGAACCTACTGTTGAAGTAATTTGAGTTATTCCCTATTCTGTTTACACGCTCTCTTCTCCTCCTCCTCCTTTTAAACTGAATGTTTTCACTGGTCTGGCTTACAGCCCCAGGAAGGGCTGTAATTATCACAAATTGTGCAGTGGTGGGGGAGTGGGAGGGTAAGTATGTAGCCAGGGGCAGTCATTCCCAGTGGCACTGAGACAGGACGGCAACCTTGGAAGAGAGTCTCTTGGCTCAATTGCCTCATGATAGCAGCTGTCAGGTGGAATCCCACCTTCAAGCACCTGGGAAAGTTTTCAGGTCATCTTCTGACCCTTCAACGAGCATGCCCCTGCACTTCAAGGAGTTGTATCCACCCCAAACAGAGGCAGGAAACGCTGTTAGTCTTGGGTTTGGGTTTGTGGGGGTCTCTTGTTTGGTTGGTTGGTTTGGTTTTTTGTTGTTTCGTTTTTTTCATGTGAAGAACTACTCTTGAGCCAGTGTTTTGACCGTAGCCACTTTTTCCATTATGAAGGTTTCTGAACTTTACCTTGGCTCATGGCTGGACCATTTTATCCATATTTCCTCCTCTGCTCTGGTCTTACAGTTCAGACAGGGGGCACACAGAAACCTTGAGGCTACCAGTCTTTCAGAGTGACTTTTATTTTGACTTAATAAGCATCACACAAAAGAAAATGATAGTTTAAAAAAAAAAAGAGAGAGAAAAGAAGAAACCCCTATTTCTCCTTCAAGTCTGGAACAAGTGAGCCCTCTGACTACCTGTAGCTAGGGAAAAAAACAGCAGGTCCCTGCTAAACTCAGGGGAAAGTCCCCACACCCACATGCCACCACTATCTCAGCTCGTTTGAGTCCAGGAGCCTTTTCCTTCCTTTTCCCTGTGGCTTATGTGCTCTCAGTTCAGCAGTCATGTTCCTCTGCTGTTTCTCAGCCCTGCGCTGGAGTTTTCTTGCAGAGCAAGACCAGCTGCCAGTGTTTTATTCTCTTGATGGTGATCAGCTGGCTTGGCTTCCTCATTCCTGCGGAGAGCCCCATATCCTCGGGCTGGGTGAGAGATGCCATTGACCATCTCCATGTCAACAGTGTGCAGGTGGTGAGGAGGCCACCACAGGAGTTCTTCCCATGTCAGAGCTGTGAAAAACATATGTACCTCGTTTCCAGCTGAATTTTGGGTTTAGTTTTGAGCCACTGGTCATCCTTATGCTCCTCTGCTGGAGCACAGAACCTGCCCTTATTTCCCATCTTCTCATAGGAAGAAAGTACCAAAGAGAGATTGAGAATAAAAGGGTGTGAAAATGGTTGTACCGATGGTGTCTCTAGTGCCTAGTGCTCTGCTATGGCTGACACAAGATCCCTAAGGAAGGACACTGAGGGACAGGCAATCATGGAGAAGCTTCCTGTAAATGAAAGCTAAGGATGTCCTGAGCTGGCAGGCATACCCAGGGCATCATATTCAAAAGTCAGTGAGGAATTGATGCTCCATAAATTACCTAATCCCTACATGAATTCATTTATACTCCTGGTTTCCACAACATCCTCTCACAATTGTTCTTCCATCTTTGTGACATGAAAAATGAATCTCTTATTGTTTGCAGTAAAATTGCTGCCTGAGCTTACCACTGCTTCCTTTGGATCAGGTAAAATAGATGAAATGCCTCAAATTCTGTACATTCGAAAGCGAGATTTCCAGGCCCTGAGCCAGGTGGGTTTTGAGTTTGGGTTGGGTTTTGGTTTTTTTTTTGTACCACTCTTCTAAATCCTTTCCCATTTTTCTACATCCTTTTTCGAATCATGGACGCGTTCCAGTAATTTGTGCTGTAAACAGAGGTAACGCAATCTGCTCGCTCTTTGAGATCCCATTTTATGCAGTGTGTCATCATGTATCTCCCTCCCTGGAGTCTCGTCTTCCCAGGATACTGTATTCTGTTCTGGGAGTGTGATCCACATGCTTTGTTCCTCAACGCCTAACCTTATGTTTTAATTCTAAGTGTGATTTTACCAGGGGCCTTAGGAGGCAGTTGCTTCCCGTTAACCTTGCCAAATAGGAAGTGTGCGCCATGCCAGGAGAGAGACTCACACCTGCAGAGCTGTGAAGCCCTCCTAACCACATTTTGGCGGCGTAAGGCAGCCACAGACATCAGAAAGAAGTTGGATGTTGAACAAATCATGTGGCAGCTGAGCACTGGGGCTGAATTTCTAGGACAATTCCATCTCATCAGCAAAGGGTCTGAAATAGTCACGTAGCACACAAAAGCATTAGCTGCTTTATCTTTTACTTTCACACACACCGTACAGCTAGAGAGGGTCCCTTGGTGTTTTGTGGATTTCTGAACTTCCTACCATTTAGTTTGTTGGATCTCCACCTTGAGATCCCAAATCTCTCCCATCTCTCATCATCTCACACACACCGTACAGCTAGGGAGGGTCCCTTGGTGTTTGTGGATTTCTGAACTTCCTACCGTTTAGTTTGTTGGATCTCCACCTCGAGAGCCCAAATCTCTCCCATCTCTCATCATGACCTGGGAAGTGCCACCCCTTCTTGGGAATTTTAAAGCCCCTTTACACAGAAATAGGGTTCCATCTCTACGGTTCCAGCCTCCTTTGAATGTAAATAAGAGTCAGCCCTGACACCAAAAAATCCTGCTGCATGTGCCGTAATGGTAGCCAGTCCCCTTCCAGCGCGGTAAGAACGGAGGTAGGCCCGGAGACAGCAGGGTCTCTGTGGTGATGGAGGCCAGATGAATGCTGGGCTTCGTTAGGGAGAACACGGAAAGCAGTGATTAATCCCATCTTCATGGCACATGAAAAGCCACATCCGCGGCGCTGTGGGATGTTGACAGGCTGGAGCAAGTCCGGCAAAGGGCCTGGAGATGGTTGTGGGATGGAGGACGTGACGCATGGCGAGAGGCGCTGGTTCCGCCCGAAGAAGAGGGAGAAGCCGACTGCTGCCTGTTACCACCCAAAGGGGATTGGAGAGAAACAGAGAAAGGGCACGAGATGAGGCACATGGGTTGCAGCAAACACACATCCTGAGGGACACAAGGGGAAGCCTTTCCTGAGAGGGCGTTTCAGCGGTGGAACAGGTTTTCCGAAAGGCTGGAGAATCTCCACACTGGGAGGTGTTCCGGGTTTGACTGGTCCAAGCCCTAAGCAACCCAGTCTGGTTGGACAGTCAGGGAGCAGAGGGATGGACTGGAGACCCCAGAGGCCTCTTCCCACATGAATCTTCCTGTGATACTGTGACTAACAAGTGGATTTATCTGATTTAGCATTTTTTTCTTAGTGGGACAGTAGAAGCTATCTTACAAAATGATGCAGGCTCCTACCTGCAGTGAAGTACCAAACGGAGAAGAAATTGAAAAAAAACAGCTCAGCTGCCACCACATTCTGAAATTCAGTCTGTCACACAATCATGTTAATCCACGTAAATGCATAGTGTTGCAGAAAGGGGCAATCTCATCTTCCTTTTCATCTCTCCTGCTGCCTCTCTTTTGTCAACACTGATGAGCATCAGAGAATTGATCCAGCTGAAAACAGAACTATAAAGAAATAAATCCATTTTGATTTACAACGAGCCCTTTCAGTTTAAAAATTCACCATCTCCCTCCCTAGCAATTTTTGTTCAGAGCAAAGTGGTCGGGGATCACCAAATCAGAGACTTTTATTCTCTTCAGAAGCATTCCGGAGCACTGCTGTCCTGTTCCTTGCTGTGCCATCGTCCACATGAACCTTCCTGGGGGCTGCATTCTTCTGCAAAAGATTTCTCACAGCACCACAAGCTTTTTTAGTTACCCTCCACTTTCTTTTACATCTAGCTTTCCCACTAGGAAGGAAATAACATATTCTTTATTAAAAAGTATTTGCCTGTGGCCTCCAGAGCTCCCGTGTCCCATAAGCTACGGGCTCATGTTCCACTGCCACAATGCACCATGAAAACACAGAACATGGACCGGATCTGGACCTTTTTCACAGCTCCTCAGCACACAAACAACCAAATCTAGAGCCAGACCCCCCTGTACCCTCTGCAGTGCTCATCCCCCAGTACCTGAAACACATTCAAGGTGCCTCATCTGTGTCAGAAATCCACGCTGCTGCCAAGAGTAATAGAGAGAGAGGGCGGCACGTCCTCTTTGGCAGTTTTAATTTGAGGGGATACTCACTGACTTGTCAGTTGAGAGTAACAGCAGCAATGGGGATCTGAGCCTGGCATATCTTGATCGGGCTGTCCCTCTCTTGGCACCCAGGACACCATTGATATTCCTCCAGATCAGCTGCTGGAAGGTCTCACACCTGTAGTCACAACCCACGTCTGTTCTGGAGATTGTCCAGGCCGAAACAGCTCTCAGGAAATGCAGTCATACGGCCTTCCTGCAAAACTGGCAAGAGACTGGCAAGCCAGAGAAGCCACACCTAACAAGGGGCTTTTGTGTAATCTGTTGGGCGAATCTGGGTGCTCTGGTTTCAGTACGTGTCCAGCGCCATCCTCCCAACCTGTCCTCACACCACTCCGTACCACCAATCTTGGTGCCAACGGCTCTTTCAGGGATCTTGTTTGCTGGCCATTTCTGCTGGTTCCCACACGCTTTCTCAGCTATCTCTGATGTCCAGCAGTTTTCTGTCATCCAGCTCCGCTGTTGGCACGGGAGTTTCCAGCCCAGAGACACTGAAAATGGTCAGACCCTCTCCAGCTACCACTGGGTAAAACAGACTGCATTTTGGGACTCCCACTCTCAGACCAAGGTTCAGCTCCTTTCAGTCCATACCTGAGTCAAGGGAATCTTTTAGGACCATTCTGCTACTGCCCCAGTCACTCAGAGACACATGGCACACTGGGGCATTGAATCATAAAATAGTTTGGGTTGG
>NW_010257865.1:0-27274 GCF_000690775.1 Eurypyga helias
GCCCGCGCCCCAGCTTGGGTCACTTCTGTCACCGGGGTCCCGACAGCGTATGGCCAAGCAAGCGTGGTTAAAACGGGCAATGCCCAAACGCTGGCAGCTGTGCTTCTGCCTGTACTTTCCGTGTCCTTCCCACGTTGTTTCAAAGTTCCCTGAGGGCAGCCAACCCCCTTTGCCCCGCCTGGTGCTGAGGGGCCTGCAGCTGGGGCGGCCCCGCCCAGGGACCCTGCTGGACTGGGGTCACCTGTGGACAAGCTTGAGGAAACAAGCATTTCCTTTCCCGGTGTGACCTGGGGGATGGAGCGTAAATGTTGGGATGCTTCGTTGCAGTAAGAACACCAAGGTAAGGAAATAACGTCATATAGTAATTTGCAAGTATTTTGCTCTGTGAACAAACTGCCTTCGTAAGACCATCAGTGGATGGTGTCTCTTCTGCTCTCTGGTGAAATCGAGGAGTTAAATCGCAGCTTGGGAACCTGGGCTCTTCCCTCAACCTGTAACAGCCCAGGGCGTATTGATGGAAATCCCTGGTTAACTGCTCGTTTGTAAGTCAAGATGAATGCCTTCTTCCCGAGGGCAGCGCTGTGTAAGGAGAGCATCCTCACGTGGGTGACCTGTTCCAAAAGCGCATGGGTTAGAAAACGTTCGTAAGAAGGTTATCTGGTGTCTGGGAAGGAGATGGTGTGTAGCGGTGGGGCAGCCAATGCAACGATGGAAATGGATGTGATATCAATGGGAAAAGGAAGGTCTGTTTCTTCACCACAGTGGTGACGTCAATCTGCTTCTGTTTGACCATAGAATGAAAAGTATGACCTGAAAACTGGCCAGTCGTCTGAGGAAATCAGTGGATTATTCTTACAAAGCTGATAATTGTAAGTGATTTTACTTTATAAAGCTGCTTTATACTGCTGCTCTTACAGAAAGGCTTATTGATTTTCAGAGGCTGAGACTAGTTTCCTAAATTGATCTATTGCTCTGTGGAATTGTTTCTAAACAAACTGCCTCACTAACTACTTCTAAAATGTCCTTATATTGAATTACTATGTACTTTTTATAAGGAAGCTTTTTACAAGAAGAATTACTTTCTGAACTATGTAAACAATACTACTGTTCTCCTTTTAAAGACAGGGAAATGCAAAGACTAGAAATGAACTTCTAGATGTTCAAAAGTAACCTGTTGTTTTGGGCGTTTCTTCTAGGTTGTTTAAGTGATATTTTCAGACCTATGTTTTTCACTGTCAGTAACTCAAGTAATTTCTAGTATTTCTGAAAGTCTCTACGTGCTAGTCTTATACAGACATTATGATTAACTCCATGCAAGTTGTCTATGACAGTCTATTTCTTTTGGAAAAACTAAAAAAATAGATTGCACTTAATCCAAAAAGTACAAAAATCAAGAAATATGGGAATGTCTGGTGTTGCCAAATATATTACTAACTGTATTGCTGAGTTCTAAGATCCTAATGAAGTTTAGGATCAATTAACCTTTACAGAACAACCACAGAAATCTGTTAACTGAATGACCACTTAGAAGGATTACATTGCACTTGGTTTCTTTTGTTGTGGCAGAAATGTTGGTTTGCTCTGAAATATGTGTATAATCTTTGTGGTATTGTGTGGAAGATAAAAAATCCCAGTCAGCCCTCTTATGCTGATTTGCAAGGAACTGTGCGTGCTGGCTGTGGGACGATGAAAATGAATACTAGAATTCAATTAACTCTAATAATAGTCTTCATCACAACTGTGCAGTAGCTGCAGGATTTATTTTTAATATTTTGGTCAGTGTAGGGGGCTTTGCTGGGGAAAATGCTAAGAATTCATACACGTGTTCTCTCTGCCTGCTGATACAAATATTTTGTTCTGTAATTGTTTCTCTTTGGTGAAAACCATGAGACACAGCTGTGTGACTTTACCTACAACTTTACAAGTATTTTAGTGGTAATAAGAAAGGAAAAACCTAACAAAACCACCAGAAAAGTCTCCCTAGGAGAGAAAAGCAGAGGAATCTGACGGTGGCTCAGCAAGGCCAGGATGTTGTTTATTGCAATTTACAGTTTCAGCACCAGATCCTCTTCTGTGCGTTCCATCCTTGAGGGCAACATCCGTACCCTTGCCTTTGTGTGAGGCTGTTCCTAGAAGGAGTAGGTAGTGTGTGGTCCCTGGGTGACGATAGAGGCTTCTGACAGGGGAGACCCAACTCCTCATCTGCCCACCCAAATAGGGATCTTACAGATGTCTGTTTGAAGGGACCTGTACCCTTGCCCTCGGAGATGAAGATAAATGGATATGACTGTCTTGAGGAAAAGATGCATAGCATTATTTTGGTAAGTGCTTATTTGTGGTATCTCTGCCAGAATGTACTTCCCAGTGCAGGCAACAGGCTTGTAAGAAATTTAGCCTAGTTACCAGGTGGTGTGCATAATAAACAGGGTGGACAAATGGCGTTGGGTGCAGCTGTGTTGGTGATGGAGGAGGATGGTGGCAGTGCAGTCTCTCCCTGGCACATGAGACTGCATACATGGTGTGTGGGATAATGATTATGGGCAAGGAGATACAGCTGGGAAAGCTGTGCTGGTAACTTAATTTAGGATTGTAGTCTTGGACCCCTGTAGACTACTCAATTTTTCTCATTTGTCTTTGGAAAGAGGCTGAAGTCTTTACCTAAATCCACATAAAGAGCATTGATTTACTGATTCTTTTTCCAGTGTGCGTATAATAAATAACGTCCTGTTTCAAAGTTTAAAGTGTTTTACTATTTCTGCAGGAGTAAGCAGGTGGCTGTTTACATGAGCTTTTGATATGCCCGCATCCATAGCAAAACACAGGAGTGTAAAACAGCAGTGGTCCAGAAACCTGTTGGAAAGGACAGCAGTGACAAGGGTTGCCCACATTAACTGCCAAAAAATGCTCTTTTTTTTTTTTCAGGCTGAGTGCCTGCCCATTTCACTGTGTTTTTTGCATGAGGGTGAAGAGAGGACTTTTCTTTTTTTGTGGTAGTGTTGGCTGCTTATTTAGGTTGTATATTCTCTCCTATTGCTAATAAAATTCCAAAATGAGCAAGGCACAGGGCATGTACATTCTAATTAGTAGTTATCTGAGACAGTTCTCGGATCAAAAGCTTCTTTTAAATTGTTTTGGATCTGAACATACTGTATCTACTTGAATGACGAAATGTTAGTAAGCAAAAAAGCCAAAGTTCTTTGTAGGAAGGCAATTGCTGCATAGCAACTGCACAGAGAGGATGCAATGAAGCTTGCATGTGTTGTCTTTTGTTGCTATTTTTGTCCTCATTTTCTCCATGTTCTGAAATGTACAGAAATTATTAAAGTTGTTAGAACCAGTTTATTTCGCTCACTGCTACTTCTGCTCTAAAAAAAACAAAATGAGAAGCAAACAATGCAGTTTGTTTTTTATATTTTGGGAGTAAATAATAAAGGGAATTTAATATGCCATTTATGAAGGGATGCTGCCACTGAGTTTTCAAATGGTCTTTAATGCACGTGAGGTGTATGGGAAGAGAGCAAAGTTAAAGAAATATACTCTCCATGATAGTACATATTCTTTCCAGCCTCACTCCATTTTTGTAAACAAAATCTAAACCAATTTGTATTGTCTTGAAAGGTAACCAACCCTCCAGTACTGGAACATAGTTGTTAAAACATATTAAAGTCAAAGTTGAATTGATGTCACCATAGACAACAGCTGGGAAATAGTTACTTGGAAGGATAAACTGTCTTGGAGTATACCTTTTATATAAAGGGGTGGGCTGACTGGTTTAGCAAAAGGAAATCTGGGGGGTAATGGGATTGTGAAGTGCTTCTTAATTGTTTATAAACTTGAGAGTAAGGTTTGTCATGTGAATAGTGTCTGTGGAAAGCCTGTTATGTCCATACAAAATATAGGAGACTCTGGTCTGAACTGTGCTCGTGGATGTGCCCTGTGCCAAGCCCATGTTAGAGCGAGTTGGCCAGCCCCACGGCTGACTAGGGACCGTGGGGTCCTGCTGCAAAAGGATTGCTGTTACTCTGCGCTTCATCAACTTTCTGTAGTAGTACAGAAACTTGTAGGGCGTTAGGATTAAGAGCAAGCATACAAGTAGGAAGATGGCCCACGTCCTGGGAGGTGACGTCTGTTGGAGGCTACCATATGAAGCCTTTCCACTTTAATATGAATGAGTCCCAACAGGCAACTCTAAATGTAGCCAGGTGCAGGTGGACTGGTTACTTGCTGAAAGCATCCCGTTCTCCATCACCTTGCTCTGTCCTGTTCAGTGTCTATGTGATGAAGGCAGAAAAAATGGTGGTGTTTGTATTTCTGGTAACATGATATTGTACCTCTGTGTTTTCAGAAAGTGGTAGTAGAGGAAGCTGCATTAGTATGTGACTTCTGTGTGAGTCCCCAGGCCCTAAACAAGAAAATGAGGGATGCACATTTGAAAATTGAAGGCAGAATGTTTTCCTCTAGTCCAATAAAGGAAGAAATTGTCCAGAGTGGCTATTTTTGGGTAGCTACTCTTCTCTGCCATAATGGCGACAGGAAAGAGGTGCCTCAACGGGTACAACAGTTCTGGAATAGGTAAAAATGGCTAATTAGCTTGTGCAAACCAGGTAAAAGTAATTCCTATTATTAAATATAATCCTAATAATTTGTTGCTTATGTTTCTATCATCCTCCTTGATTAGTAATAATTTCATTCACAACAAATATTATTTATAAACAATGTCCTTTTATGTTAGTACCTTGCCAAATGATAACATGGGAGCTGAGTAACCAGAATGTGTGAGCCATTCTCTAGCAACAAGTATGAAGATCCTTCACACCCTCCACTGCCCTGCTCTAGCAAAGCTCTGCTCTCCCGGACAAGTTAAAGGGAGTGTGCCAAGGTGTAAGTGAGGTCCTCCTTCACTGACCCATAAGGGTTAGTGTGGGTGCTGGGATCACAGGGCTATACATGGACCGTCTTTAACCAAAAACATCCTGTGGCATGCAGTAAGGCAGTGGGAAGTCTGTGTTTTTAATAAAACATTCAGTTGTCTCTTCCTATTGTTTCAAGTTTTTGGGAAGACTCCCTTTCTTGTCAGTAAGGGGCAGGAATGTAACCAAGAGCTGGAGTTAGCAAATACATTATCTTCAGGCTTACAGCAGTGGCTTCTGAGCAGGCTAAGCTTTAAGAGTATGTTCCAGGCTTGCTGAATGGGGACCTGGATGAGATCATTGGAAAACCAGGATGAGAATCAGGTCTTCTGCAAAGCTCTCTGATCCGAGTTACTTCTGACAATGAAGTGTATCTTCTGAATTCTGTAATGGAATTCTGGGCATTGGAATAAGCCTTAGTAGGGGTAAGGCTGACTGATGCCATTCTTTCACGGTCCTCTGCAAGATCTGGGACTTTAATCCCCTATTTTAGGAAGCTCAGGAGGTTCTTCGGGCCGTATCACTGTGTTTCAAGCTCCTCTAGGAGGAATGTGGGTCTTCTACACAGCAGAGGCTCACCCCGTGTTAATAACTCCTTCCACAGCTTCTATAAAGGTCAGTGTTTTGGCAATGTACAGAAAAGGCAGGGCCAGATACTTCACTGCACTTACAGCTCCCTTTGAGCTGCGGGCTTTTATCCATAGATTCTGGAGACCAGTATGTTTGCTGTCTTTTAGGTAGATTATTCATCAGGTATGAACTGCTGGACACTTTGGATATCTGTGTAAAAACTATTTCTAAATTTCCAGCTGTATGAAGTGGGACATTGTATGTTCAAATTTTATCACCCCTACAAAGATATTTCATGACAGCTCATAAGTAGATGAATGTAAGTAGATTATGTAAAGAGCTATTGTAGGTTGTTGAGGAATGAGGTTTCTAGAACCAGGGTTATTGAAAGAACCTGGTTTCAGTTAAGCACTGGTACAATTGGTGTGTTATCAGAGCACACTGAATTGCAGTGGTGAAAGGGACCTGAAAATGATCAACTTCAGAACAAGTGTTTGTTTTGTGCATTATTTTATTAAAGATCTCTGTCAACACCACAGTATTCCAACATTTCATCACTATAAGAACTAAAAAGCTTCTCTTAAATCACTGACCTAAATTTTCTTTGTTGTGATAAACTTAATTCAAACTTTTCTTCTTCAGTGTTCACTGTGAAACTCTCTCATTTTTCCTATTCTGTGCTTTGGTTTATCAGTTTGCCAGAACACTTCTTTTAGTCTCCTCTCTTATAGATTGCAAATCGATTTCTTTTTTTTTTTTTTTTCCCTCAAAGGTCATGCTTTCTAAACCCTGTTCTTATTGCTGTCATCTGGACTGTCTTCAGTTTCCAAAGACGGTGTCTTAGGTTGGACATAGTATTGAAGCTAACGCATCACAACTGCTAACTACGTTGGAATAGTCACCTTCACTCCTTAAAAGTGACATTTCTCCCAGGTTGGGACTTTTTTTTTGTGTCTGTGTGACACGATTGTGCTGTTGACTTAGGTTCACCATAACCTGTTTCACATCCTTTTCAGAAGGAAAAGTATCACCAGGTCCTTTTCCCTCTGCCTTGCTACCTACCCTGTCCTTCCCTATTCTGCATCTGTGTGCTAAATCCCTTCTTTCTTCTTGCACCACTTACTCAGCTGAGAATCTGCATCCTGACTTTACTGCATTTCACCAGTCAGCGAGATCATCCTGTGTTTTATTCCTCACTTCTGAATTTTGCAATTGCTCTCAGCTTGGTGCACCCATGAATCCTTACTCTCCATTTGATCCCTCAAAATGAATAATATTAGTCCCTGGATAGATCCCAGGGGACCCACCTTGGAATTTATTTCTGGTTTGTTGGTGCATTGTGAATAATTATGTTGAGAGGGATAGGGATTTTACATGACAGTTGTCACTTGGCTCTTATTTCATATTGTCTTGCTTATGAACATGACACGCTGAGCAGAGTTAAAAGCTCTAGTTTAAAGGAAATTAGTTCATATCTACCACTTCCCCTTTATCTACTGAAACAAGTTCCCTATAGGACACGAAACCCACAACTGGAATCATCGTTTCTGTGAACTCTTGTCATCCTCGGAGGAGCCCAGTAGATGGCACTCTGGCTCTGTCACTCGGTATTTTAAAGTAAAAGTGATCACAATTGCTTCCCGTGCTGATTATTTTAAGTACTTGTTTCTCAAAGTTCGACATCTAAGCTTAAGATTAAAATCGCTGTAGCAGTAAAAGTCTTGTTGAAGTGGGCTTGGTGCCATGTTGTCATTACAAAAAAAAAAATCTAATAATCCTTCAGCGTGTATTTGCAAAGCACAATTTTACACAGTGTGCCATCGAGGGAGTGAGCCACCCCTCTGAGGGTGGCTGGAACACGTTCCAGCGTGGGCCGTGCGATACGCTTGTGTATCTGTGCCTGATGCACGAAGAAGCAGAACGGGCAGAACAGAGGACTAGGGCTTGTTCTGCTCTGTGTTATCCCAGTCTGGGTATGGCCCAGCTGTGATTGAGATGAAGGGATGGAGGTTGTTCTCGGATCAGGCCAACCATTACCACAGTGATCCATAGGTCACAGAAAAGGTGTAGACTGTTCTAAAGACTTCAAGTAACTTTAGTTCTGTGAATGGCATTAGCTCTGGAATTCTGTTTCTGAATATGTTTCAAACCACACCTAGTGCTTCACTGTGATGGCCTCATGAGGCTGCAGTTGGGATCTGCTGGCTACGCTCTTGCTGAGTGCTCTATAGCGCTCAGTGATGGTTTTGGGAGGGGAGCCCTGCTTTCTGTGGGGGCCCAAGATGTGACTGTGTGGCTGTGTCGGTGTACTGTGGGCCTGTGCTCGAGATGCTGGGGCAGTGCAGCTCTATGCTTGTAGGGGTTAAGTCAGCTGCCAGAGGAAATCTCCAGGCTGTTAGTCCAAAGGTTTGGCACTGAGACACAATGGAGCAGACTGCTGCCCTCTGCCTTTTTGAATACTGTCTTCCTGATAATGGATTGTGTCAAGGCAAAGTCAGTGGTGTTTAACCTGTCTTGGCTTTGTCTTCAAAGGAATTAATGCTTAGGATGCTGGTTAGCCCCATTCATCCAGGATTTTGGAGCTCCCTCTCAACTCTTCCTGACCTGTGAGCGCTCCTGAGTCTTCCAGGACAAAATAAAACAAGTTAGCTGAGCCACCTGGCAGTGGTTTGAACCAACTTGTTTGACTTTGCCCTAGAACTGACTAGAAGTGCTTACACAGCCGGTTGCTGGATCTCAGCTGGGAGGTGTTAACTAACAGCTGAGAAACAGAAAGCAACAGTTTTCCAAAGGGCCTGTGAACTGTATGCCCTGTGTGAGAGGCCTTACGTTGGAAGAGACAAGGTGTGCTCCTATGACCTCTTTCAGTGGAGGGGTGCTATAAGAAGCTGTCATGTCTTAGCTTCTAGCTAGACTAGCAGTGTTTTCCTGCAAAGTTGTTCCCTTGCTGTGTTGTACAGATGGGATTGCTGTGCCTAAAGGTGTTCAATGGAACCACACAATGTGCTTCACAGGGGTGCTGTGAGTGGCTCAGGTGGAAACTCAGTGTAGAACCTTATTTTGTTGGGTACTTCAGAGAATGGGGCAGCCAGTTTGGCACACCAGATTGTCTAACCGTCTTTGAATTACGAAAAAGCTATTTCTCTCTTTCCTGTTAGTAAGCTGGGGTATTTGTAGTATCATGGAATAGTAAGGAAATTATGACATTTCTTATCTGTACAATATTACAGTTTTTGAGAAGAATAAGAAAGTACAAACATGCATTATGCTCTTCACTTAATGTATTGGTGAATATTTGCACAGAGAGTCACACATAAAATAGATGAGCTCCTGGATAATAGGATAATCTATAGGGAAGATGAAGAGCTGTTTTACAGACAGAAATGTGTGTTTGGTTTAAGTACATTGTGCTTAAGAGTTCATACACATCCCCTCTAGTACTTACCTATTAAAAGAGTTCACAGAAACTACACTGTAAACCCGCTGGAATAATTTTTATTAAATAATTTTCTCTGGTAAACAGGGAAAACAGAGCTGCAAGGAGGTTAAAATCTGGGCTTGGCTTCCCCACTAATGACAAACTCGGGCCCCAAAATTTGCTGAGACAGAGACTCTCGCAAGTACATTGGGTCATGCACCCACCCCTCCTTTCTAGTTGCTGCAGGGTACAGGTGCACTCAGACAGAAAGGACTGGGTTGCTTTTGGGCTTTGCTCACACACAAAGCAGAACAAGAGGGAGGTGTGGATAGTGCTATACACCTGTCCCACTCAAATGCATTAGACCAGCACCAGCAAACCTTTCTTTCCTCACACTGCTTGAAGAATATGGGCTCTAAGAGTATGGCTGCACTGTTCATGGCTTTCTTTCAGTTCTGGGTGGCCATTTATAACCTGCTAGCCTTGGATGGTTCTCAGTCAAAACAACTTGTTTTTAAAAAAAGAAAAAAGCTGCAGGGAAGCTTTAGGAAGGTAGGATTGCCAGTCAGCCCATTCACTCACATCTGCTATGTGCCCCAGCCCAAGAAACAGTTAATGATGCTCAGACACTGGCACTTAATGTGATCTTGGACAAATTTCTTACCTCTCTGGACTTGCTTGCCCCTCTCGAAAACAGATGTCTCCTTCCTGTTGCAATCTGCCTGGAGACTTGTAGTCTTATGTATTGTATTATCCTTTGGTATTATCACTGGTGGGCTTTTTCAAGTGGAGAAGGGACAGGATGGCTTTTATTTATGTTAAGGTTTGACAGTGTCATCACAGGGGTAGAGGATTTGCTGAGCAGTGCGTCATCCCAAACATTTTTGATGATAGCATCAGATTTTCCTCCTACTTTCCCTTTTCCCTAGAAAGGGGTTAGGCTTTTCGGGTGTTGCCTGACAAAATTCAGGAGGTGGGTGGGTGCAGTAAGATTTTCTGGCTGCACCTCTCTGTAGGGTTACTGAGAGTGCAGAGGGCCCTCAATTGAAACAGGGAGCAGCTTGCACAAATGCAAGTAGAAGCAGAAGATTCTCTAAGGCAGCATGTTTCTTCTTTCTGGAGCAACTTGCCAATAGAGAAGGAGATTATGTTGGAAAGCAGCTGGGCTGTTGTCTCTGTGTGTGCATTTGGCCAATCACCCTTCATGTGAACACATCAGCCTCTTGGAAAGATGCAGCTTAAGCCAGGTGTTGGTATTCACTTGCTGTCTGCACATCATAGTAAGGAAATGCAAGGGGAATTTGTAAGCTAGTGAAAGTCTGTGTCTCTAACGGAGCAGGATCAGAATCTAGAGCTCACTCTTTGCTTGTAATCCCACTGATCTCTCTTCCAGTAATATTCTGTCTGTTCACACAACAAATGTTGTTGCAGGTTGCCTTCATGTTCCACAGGTCACCCTAACATCAGTGGCTTCTTTCTGCCTCCCTTCAGTGCTCTGGCCAATGTCTTTTCTTGACTCTCTGCATATGTGCTTACATGCCTCCTGACCATCTTCATCCTCCTTTCAAACCTAGAAGACGTGGACAGACACACATACCTATAGCATGACTGCAAACCCTCATTTTCTTGGGAAATCTTGCTCAGAAAAGTGTCCAACTGCAGCCAGTCCTGCAGAAGTGCAGCACCACGTGGTGTTCAGCGTTGAAAACAGCAATAATCTAGACCTTGTATCACCTGTGACACTATAGGACAGCACACTGTTCAGCAAGTGCTCTTAATGAAACGTGCTTAAGTGCTTTGTTGAACTGGAACCGCAGTCAGCCTGTGGCACATGGAATATTTTCAGCTGGAAAGTCTCAGATTGTTGAGTCAAGTCCTGTAGTGTTTCAGGAATAGCTCAGGGAGCTGCTGACAGCTCAGACAAATTGGTGTTTTTCCTACCTGAGTTGTTGGCCATTCAAGCTGAGCTCAAAGCAAATCTTTGGGGCTTTGGGGAAGCCAGTGACAAATCAAAGAATCTTGTTTAACTTGGCTATGGCTGAATGCTGCACTTCCTTGTGAGGCTTGGTATCCTCCTCTGATTCACAAACAACATCTGCTTCTCTTCGTTGACAATTCCTAAGATGACCTCTTGAAGGACAGGGAGCAGACATAATTTTCTGGAATGCTGGTGGTTCTCAGTGAAGCAATTGCAGGTGTGTGCAGAAGGCCAAAGCCAAGTGTGCTGGATGAACACCTGCATGCTCCTGTGGCTGCATACATCTGCTCTACCTATTTCTCTTTTGCTTACTCAGCACTGATTGCTGATGGTGCATGGTTTTCAGGATGCTCAGCCTCCTAAAGTCTAAAGGACATGGTTAAATACTCTGCAAGGACTAAGAACCAACACATTGCCAGATGTTCTTTTTGGTACCTGATATTAAGTATTACCAAAAGTTAGCAGCATCTCATGGCTAGTGCTTCTGCTGGTCTTCAGTCACAGCATTTTCTATCTTTCTATACACATCTCCTGTACCCACCATGCCTCATGCACATTTTGTCTCATTTGGACATAGCATATGTGAACCTGGGTAGTAGTTTTGTTTGACTAGGGGCTTCCTGTAAATGGCAACCAGAGGGCCTAGCCCACCCCTGTGGCACAAGCTTTTAAAGTCCCATTATTGCTCTGAATCACACCTTTGTCTCCACACTCTGAGTCATATATTAAAATAAAACTGTGGGAAATAATAAAACTCAGTTATATGAATGTGTTTTTTATTATAAGGGTTCTTAAATTTTTTTTTATTACTGCTTTGGGGCCAACTCATCGTCTTTTGTTATGTTCATTACAGAAGGCTTTGCTCCAGTCCCTGTTAACTTGAAGAGAAAGGAACACACTGCACAGGGAGAGGAGCAGTTCCTTGCTGGCATTCATTCCCTTGTCCTCAGCATGTCTCGCTGCTCTACAAGAGCCCTCTGGGGCAGGCGGTGTTACAGGGGAGGTTGACCAGGCAAGTTTGCAGGAGAGGACTCACAGAACAGGGGGTCATATTAAGTTCTCTTTAAGTCTCATACCTAGCACTCTAGCTCACGGCCTCTGTTGTTCCAGGCACTCCTGATATGAGCTACTGTCCTTTGTCAAGCAAATATGAAATAGTTTTCAGCTTTGCTGATGTCATATGGGCTTTATCCCCAGAAGAGTGAGAAGTCACAGAGAGGCAGGAGATGAGATGGGAGGGGGAAGAAAGTAGGAGGTGGAAGGCTTGTTTATATTTGCTAATTAGAAAAGTAGATTGTTCCCATTAAAAAGGAACAACTGTAAGACCATGTTTTTGTGAAGTATTTAGGATCTGTAGATTGGGGAATGGGTGGAGCCCTTTTCTTCCTAAGGCTTTGTAAATTAAAGTGTGTGTTGACTGAAAATCTTGACTGAAGCTTGGGAAATTCCTTTTCATCTTCAGTTTTAGATCATACTTGTTGACCACGCCAGTACCAGGACTCCTTACTCAAAACCCAACACACCATCCATGTCATTTTTGCCCACCCTGAAAAGTAGATGAATGTACAGAAACTGAGGAATGTACAGAAACCGAGTCCTGGACCAATGCTGCACTGGAGCCTGGCATCGTACCAAAATAAAATAATTCTTCTGTGCACCTCTGGCTACAGTTCCCAACTCCCTTTGGTGGTGTGGGTGTTGTGTGTGTGTGTTTTGTTGGTTTTTTTTGTTTGTTTGTTTGTTTTTTCTTTTCATGTGTGTCTGCTTTCCTACATAGTAGCACAAGCCTTAGCATGTAAAGAAATAGTCTGATATTCAAGACCTTCCTTTATTGCAGGACATACTATTTTCTCCCATCCCTCTCACACACTTATCTAGGTCATCTGAATTTCTTTCGGCTTTTAGAAGAACAGGTGCTTCTGAGACTACAGCCTGAAGCTCTGATGGAGCAGGTGAGTCAGGAGTTGGCTTCCTCGTTCCTCTATGGGGAGAGGGTGCTAAAGTCTTTATTTCACATTTGTTGTATCTTTTTTTCTGAAGCCTCTCAAGAGGCACTACTAAAAAAGATGGGATTTTTTTTTTTTTTTGTTGTGATGTGGGCTTCTGGTCATCTAAAATTCTGCTCCCACCAAACTCACAGTTCATAGGGCACTCAACAGTTGTTTGGCGTTGAGGACTTGCAGTGGTGAATGACTTCCCAGTAGTCTTTTTATATATCTACTTCTGATGGTTTCTGGACATGTATTAAATAATTATCCATCACCAGAAATGTGTTAAATGTTCCCTGACTGACCATCCACAAATCATCTAAATAGCATTCCTCTGGTTTATTGTATGTATTTTGTGACATGTATTATTCTCTGCTTAATAACCCGTACAGGATCTAAAATTGTTGCAAGTCCACTTGATCTCTAAGGATAACATGTACTTAAAAATTATCTTAACCTGTAGACTCATTAAATCATGAGACATTTTCTGCTTCACTGCTAGGAGATAAATAGAAGTTCCCGTCAGGTAATCAAAAACCCAACAGACCAAGAAACTGGGTCTTAAAAGACACAATAGATCAACAGGATAGCCCAGTGTGGAATAAATGCCTGGAAACTGGACATCATCTGAAAATAATGTATACCATGGTCGAAACCTCTGGGTACAGCTGTGAAATCCCTGCGGGTATTTTATTCCCTGTTCCTCAGTAATTCAGATGACTTTTGTAAGGCTGATGCCTGTAGAGCTCCCATGGAAACGAGTACTAATGATAGGGAGAAATAGAGCAGGAAGAAACCTGTTACAAAGGCTTCACAAAAGCTCCTAATCCATGAGATCTAGCATATACTATTGAGGATATCGAATAATGGATTTGCTCACTGTGCAAATATAAAGCTTGTTATGGGCACCTTTCACTAACTGTGGTGTTCTGAAACTGTTTGCCCTGGCTCTAATGTTCGCACTTCTTGGTATTGAGTTATTGTACTAGAATATATTATCAAAATGGAACACTGGCTGCTTCACTCTTTCTGTTTCTGTGGTTTGTCAGGGCTTCTGTGTTTCTGAAAGGAAGTGTATTTTTAAGGGAAGAAAACGATAGCTTTGAACCTGAGTATTTCCCCACAGGGTAGCTGTTCATGGTCCTTTTGGTTTTGTGAGTAATCCGTCTGGTCCTGGGCACTCAGTATCTAACATTTTGCATACAGTGAGTGGGTGAATGACTTATATCCATGGCAGTGGTGCCTGCGGGTAGGTGGAACAACTGGGAAATTCAGTTCTTATAAATCTATAAAAATAGCTAAGAGGTGTAATGTACTGTAAAGCTGCCACATTAACACGCACCGGGCTGTCTTTTCATTGTTTGATATGCAGCAACAGTTTTATAACTATCTCAAAAGGTGTTATAAAGCTTTGTTTCAACATGGATAATATTCCAAAACCAAATTTTGCTTCATTTTTATGTGGTTTCAGAAAACTAAAATTAACTAGAGTGCTTTTGCATTTACCTGGCTTGTCACAATTACAAGGCAGGTGCAGAAATAATAGGAGTTGGTTTTGTTTAATAGCGAAGATTCAGCAATATTTGCCCTATCCAACAGTCTATTTTTTTCCCTTTGTACGTAAATTGAGAACTAGAGCTTCAGATGCACAATCACTAACTTCAGTTGCTCGACCTTTCTTTGCTCCATGTCTCCATGTCGTCTCTCAGAAGAGCTAGTGTAAGTCAATTAACACTGAAGTACAGAAGTGTGTCAGTCCCCAAAGCAACTGGTAGCAAGGTGACCAGGTGTGTGTTATGAGGTGACAAACACCAGTGCTGCTTTACGCCAGGGACAGCACCCTAAGGGGTGTTTGACAGTCAGTGATGCTGTACTCTGACTTTTTACCATTTAGTTCACCTTTGTTCCCCTGCAAACAAGCTCTTGGGCTGCTCCTTCCACCTTAGGCTGCCCTTTCCTTCCCTCAGCAAGGAACTCTCTTGCTGACTTCGTGACTTAGTTGCCCATCTGCATGATGCGTAGGCTAGAGGGAAATCAGCCCAAAAAAGGGGCCAAAAGCAGAACAGTGCTCACCCTAATAATGATTTATTCTACTGTGTTTGCCATCTGAAAGGTGAAGCAGCTTTGAGTGATAGACTTGCCCCATGGTGTTCCCGTGAGACAGCATCCTGACCTCTTCATCTGTGTGTTTTTTGGCAGGGTGTGTGTTCTGCTGTGGTCAGACAAATGAAGGTCTGTTCTGTGACCCAGAAAGCATGACTAGATCAGCATCCAGTGCCTACCTGGCAGTTTTCTAGATTTTGTGCTAATTTCATGTGAAGTTGCTCAGCTTAGGCTGACTTCTTGTCCATCTCCATGCTAGCATCTGCTTGCCATCCTCAGCACATCACAAGTGGTATCACCTGAAGGAGTGAATTTTCAGTTGCTTGGTTCGCATCAGCAAAGAAGGGGTTTGGTTTCTTTTAGTCTGTATAACTGAGAACTGATCACCAGATACGGTTCACACCCTTTATGAAGGAGTAGAAGTTCAGGGAGGACAGCTATAGGGAATGTTTCCAGATAGAATTCTTGCTAGCCATTCCAGAAATACCACATATGTATCTTTCCTCAGTGGTTTAGGCTTGTGTCTGTTCAGCTGATAATGGCTGATCCTGCCCTGGGGCTCAGACCTGCAAAGCAATGAACGTTCAGGCTTTCGTGGAGAACTCAGACTCCCTAACATAGAAGTTAAGCAAATACAGGTTCCAACA
Source organism: Eurypyga helias (assembly GCF_000690775.1). Lineage (NCBI taxonomy): Eukaryota > Metazoa > Chordata > Aves > Eurypygiformes > Eurypygidae > Eurypyga > Eurypyga helias. The sequence goes on from NW_010257865.1 coordinate 15,615, forward strand.
GACAGTTGGCTCACCATTATGCATATATTTCCTGTCTTTATGTACTCTGTTTATTGTCAAACATCTCTCTGGTGCTTAAAATAATACGTTTACATTTTGGGTAGGAAATGCCTTCTGAGGTACGGTTTTTATATGACTGACTTTGTATAAGATCCGAAGAAATTCAGTGTCCAAAGCAGATCAGGCTTAGTGTTTTAGTTCCAAAGATGGTGGCCATTTACATGCATTTAGCCTGTACTTTACCCTGTTAGAGAAAAAAAACTGAAGAAGTTTGGATCTACATGTAGCTGGCTGTTAAAGGGAATTGCTCTAATGGTAGTAGTGGAGTCCAGGAACTTTACCTGATTTCTGCTGGTTCTCCTTCTGGCCACTGGAAATCTGCTCAGCTCTCTTTCTCAGCATTAAGATGGGGATCATACTATACCATTCCGTTCTTGTGGGGAATATGACATCTGTGCCGAGGTGATTCTGGAGTTAGCTGAAGATGAGCAAACCACCTTGGAAATTACCATCTGCAGGTGATGCAGGCTGATGTAATGTCAGTAATGACTCCTTTGTGCATCTGCACTGTAAGAGCTTGCTACATTAGAAAATATCAAACAAAATGCTTCTGAGGTTGATAGAGAACACAGTATTACCTCAACCCTCTGCTTTATGTTGGTACAGCGTATATATAGCTGATAGCTTTGCCTTTACACTGTACCAGCAGACTGCAACTCTGGCTAAGATGTGTCATCAAAACAGGGCTGCTGTGTGAAGAGAGATGACTTATGAACAGAGACTTTAAGTGATGGGCATTAAAAATTAGTCTTTAATTCTTTCACATTTTATGTAGTCCTAATTAATAATTGTGCTTCGATGTTAGTGGTAATAACAAATAGATTACCCTGATTATCTTGAATGATAATGCACAATAGGCATATTTCACTAGAACTCTGGGACTGTGATGACGGGGACCATAAAAACCTCTTTGTAGATGGAGTGAAGTTGAATCTATGTGCTGGGTCTGCTCCTTACAATGCTTCTGTGCATCTCCCACTGGGATGGCGAGGGAAGGGCTGGCCTATTCCTCTCTTCTGGCTGCCTCTACCACAGACTGGGGAGAAAATTAGTAGGAGAGGCAAAAGACACATTGCACGCATTCTTTTCCCTCTACTCAGAAGTGAGCTAAGGTCAGTGCTTTGCTCTGTGAGACAGCTTGAAGTCTTTTTCCTGCATCTTTCCAAGGATGTCTTTAAAACAAACAAACAAACACAAGCACTGCCTGCCCCCACCAAAAAAAACCCCAACCCAACCCCCAAAACAAACTCATACACATCCCCCCACCTAAAGCAGGTCTATTCCTGTTTTCTTTGTGTGTGAAATAATGGTTTCACTGTTGATAACGCAGCTGAAGAAAGTCTACCTGCTTTCCAGTAGGGTAATAAAGTATGTATTTCTTCCTGTTAACCCAGAATCCTAGTGGGACTTCATCTGTTTTTGTAGCACTCTTCACCAGAACCAACCTTTCTCCTGTATTTCCCTTGGAGAGGGGATAATATGGGGAAAGCACATTCAAGGCTAGTATTTTCTATATTTCTTTTTTCTTTAAACACTTCTTTAATCTGATTCTCATACAGCAGCACGCCATAGTCAGAAAATTTGCTTGGCTTAGACAGCAAATGCAGATGAAGTTTGCTTATAGGAGAGCCATTTTAACTCTTCTAGTGCTGGCCCTATTGCAAGATTTGCGAATGTAGACACATCAGTGTCTTAATTTGTCAAAGCTTCAGTGTTGTAAAAGCTGCAAAACTTTCCAGTTCACTCAGTTTGCTTGAATTTATTTTCACTTTTGGGATTTATCAATTATTGTGCATCACATATGCTAATGAAGGTTTTTGGGTTTTTTTTCTTTGTCAGCAACACCTATGAAGGAAAGTTTAGCATGTAAAATGTTTTAATTGTTAGAAGAAATTCCAATAAAGAATCAGTAGGTGAATGTATACACAAATGGAAGAGTTATTGCCAAGAATTTTAAGTATAAAAAAAAAAGCCTAGATGTGGTTAACTTGAAATTGTTTTGAGACCAATGGATTACAGTGAAGGATCTGATTCAGTAAGTGGTGCTTAATGCCATGAGATGCTGGCAAACTAAGCATTAAACTCCACAAGATGTATTTGGAGGATTGGGCCCCAAATGTGATTCTGTTTTCATCTTGAGCTGCAGGTGAGTAGGTGTATACTGCGTGACAGCAAGGTTGCTGTAGTAATTATTCATTAGCTTTAAATAACAGGGTAATTATGAAGGTAAAATTCATATACCCCAACACACCCTTTTTTTGCTAGCTTTTCAATTTCTGAAGAATGCCTACAGCCCTCTGCTTTGCGTTGTAAAACAGGGCACTGCCCCTAGTTGTACATGGTTGTTTCTTTGCTTTTTGCATGCTCCTTGCAAGAACGTGAACTGGGGTGAAAAGGTAATGTGAATCAGGGAGGCAGGCACTTGAAGGGAATACAACCCAGTTTCTCCTATGCCTCCAAGGATAATGAAGGTCACTCTGGTGCCCAGTGCCCATAAATACATGTATACTGCACACAGTAATTTCTCCCTGAAAACTCTTGGATTCTCTGTGTTTTCAATTTCTGTTCTCTTCTGGGGCAAAAAGCAGCTAGCAGAACAGAGGACAAGTGGCAATATTTTGGGAGGACAGCACCCAGTCTGGTAAACTATATCCAGGATATAGTTAACATCTGGGTGGTGTGGCCTGACCAGTGAACTTGTGTTACGTAGGCGGAATAGGCAGAGTTTGAATGCTTCTGGATAAAAGTTCAGCTCTGGGAATCAGTTTCTCTCTCATGGTTTGAACCTAATTCACCATATCGAGCATCTCAGATTGAAGTGCACAGAAACAGCTCTGTACTTTTAGCTGTATGCTGGGGACTGTTGCACAAACGCTTTGGTTATGATCCACGTGTTCTGCGTAGCAGCTCTGATTTGCTGCATTCGTGAGGTCCTGCGCATAACCACAGACTAACACAGCCTCGTTCCACCCCTCCTGTGCTGCAAACCCCACAACCCTGCACTAGACACCAGGGCCTTCACCTAGTGAAAGGGGTGGAGGATTCAGCAAGGGCAAGCGCTCAGCAGTGCTCTCCCAGCTCACTTGTCAAGGACAGGCTGCCACTGACAGTTTCTTGTACCAAAATTGTTTGGGTTTGGTCCTTCATCCAGATGAGTGCTGCAACCATTGGCTAAGGGTTCATTCCGTTTCTTGCACTATAAGCATTGCATTGTGAATGCCCAGTGGAACAAAATAGAGATTATGGCTAGAAAGGCGTGTGCCCTCACACAGGATGTGGTACACCTGCCAGGTGTCTTACATTGCACATAAATTCTCAGTGCACTGGACTGTTGGGATAGGAGGGTCGCCAACAGTACCATACTTGTCTGTTTTCAGATGTGCCTTCTTCAAGGTCCAACCAGGTAGGTGTGCTCTAGGATCCAAGGGTCAGCTTTCCGAATGAGTTGAGCAGGAGGATGCTGAGTTTGTGATCCCAGGTATACCTTAGATGGGAGACTAAGCCTAATGCTTAGTGCTCTTCCAATGAGATGTTTGTTTCACCACCTGGTAATATTCACAACTTGGTAGCAGCGGTGAGGCACAAAGTACTAATAACAAATAAGTGCTAATAAATTTTCAGCCAGACACCTGAGGTGTTCGGCAAGCACCTAAAATCTTGTGTGGAAATCACCTATCATATTTTTCTATTCTAGTGGAGAGGATGTGAGCAAGACTTTAGTCTTAAAAGACACTTGTAGACCACAATCCAGGTTTCTTCTGAACTTGAGAGTTGAAGTAGTTCTAGTGTGATAACAGGCTGGTGCAATTTTCATAGCAGCTGAAATGCTGAGGAGACTGGGGAGATGGACAGACTTGTGGTAAGGGAAGAAATAAATTGTCAGGAACTTGAACTTTTGGAAGAAAACTGTTCCTGTCTTGGGAAGTATGTAGGGCAGGTCTGTGGGACCAACCATTTGAAATCAAAATGGTTATTAGAGAGCTAATTTTTGGAATCTAATGGAGGCTTTTCAACAGTGAGCTACTTTGTTGCTGTAGTGTCTGAGTGCACTAGGGGCCCCTTTTATTATTCTGAGATATCCTATTATGTTTTAAAATCTAGTTTTAAGACAAAGCTGACAGAGTGATATGTAAGCTGTTGGATATCTTTATGAGCAACAAATAGTCTTCATGTTAAAAACGACAGATCTACCTCCCTCAACCCAAAACTCAACAAAAAGTCCCTTTGCATTGTCACCAAATGAAAAAAATTAACAGTAGGAGTCTAGGCCTTAAGGAAAGGGAGAGCTGCTATTTCAGCAGCCCAGAGAGGGTGGCTCTTTCAAATCCTGAGCATTTCATTAGTAGAGCCCTGTCTTTGCCTGCTTCCATACCTCATTTTGCTCTTTGTCCCCAAAACACCACTGTTATTTTTAAACACCTTGGCAGCTTGGGAAAAAAAATCTTTTTAGGCTCTTCCAGCAACTATCCCACCCTGCCCACCAGCTCCACTGTGCCCTTCAGCAGAAATGGAGCACGCTCCACCATCCAGCGTGACATGTATCTGTGCGGAGGGCTGGCAGCGACTCGGTGTTTGATGTTACAAGAGTATGTGAGAACTTACTGAAATAAGGTTGGGATCTGTCTAAGGAATACGCTAAATAAGCAATGCTTCACACTATAGGAAAATGAAAACTGTTACAGAAGTTAAGTAGTAACAGATAATCTGTGGTAGGGTAGTTTGCATTAGACCAAATACGGTAGCTAAGCTGTACAAAAAAAGCGATGAGGAAAAATAAAAGGTCAAAAACACATACACCCTTTTATTGCACAGTACTGTAAGCTGTATACACGTGTGAGATACATATATTAAAACATACATTGCTCTTATGCATATTCCTTGGGCCTCCCAGTGTATCATTTCATAAACAGAATCTCTAAGTGCCTAGTGTCATGAGACTTTGGTTATTTTTATTTTATAACAATAACATGGTTTGGTTTTTTTCAATAGCATTCATGTGAGAACATCTGAGACCCAAGCAGCACTTTAAAGGAAGCACGTTTACCTGTATTAGTGGATTGCGTAGCCAGCGGCCTCTGGTCTCATCACAAATTTTTCATCCTAGCATCACAGAAACACTAAACCTTTTCAAGAGGCACATAAACACTTCAAACACAGCTTGTGAGTCCTAGAGGCTGAGGCCTTTACTTTTGCAAACTACATCTTCCAAATTTGGATGCCTAGCTTTGGATGCTGATGATCATGCTGGACAATCACAAATACAGTCGTCTTCACAGGAACTATTGGTGCTTAGTATCTCTGAAAGACTGAGAGGTTAGATGTCTCAGGCAGGATACCGTGAACTAATGCTTCTGTGGATCTTTGCCTCACATTGATCAAATGTAGCCCCTGTTCTTACAGACTGTTGATGTATCAGGCTGCAACAGGATCTTTTCTCGTTGCCTTTCAGTGCTCTGTGCTAACCAAAGAGTCATTCTTCTTGTGTCGCTCTAATGAAATGGTTGACATGTCAATCCATTACTTCAGAGGTTAATGGCTACATGGAAAGTAATCTAACAGACCCTTGTGGCAAAGAAGAAACCCCATCACACTATTTCCTTTCTGATCCTCTTAGTTTTGACACCTGTTGTGGTGGGGGGGAAAAAAGCTTTTCATATCTTGAATTCTCTGTGACATTGGTCAGTGAACCTAGGATTTTTACAATGGAGTGAATCCAATTTTTTTGTTCCTTTTTGTTTTTCCTTGTCTTTTCACTTTTGTTTTGTTTTTTTTAATCAGTGTGTGTAAGTTTGAATTATTTTATAGATGGAAGTGAGTAAAAATTGGGTTACAGACTCTGAGAAAACCAGGATTGTAAAAGCAGGAGTCTCATAACATGCGTGTCTGCTTATTAAACAGGATTAGCTCTGTCATACAGGTGTTCAGATGTAGCAAGAACAAGCAGAAAACAAGCACTTTTCTCACCTTTAGAGAATGATATCCTTTCCTATTCCTTATGGTGTCCCGTGCCAGCGTAACATTACAGTTTCAGTTAAAAGCTATACACTTAAAAATAAAAAAAATAAACTCCTCATCCACCGTGTCTTCCCCCCTCCCCCAGCAGAGACTGAACAAAATTGCAAAATACTTCAAACAGGAAAAGCTGCTGCTAGAATTAAAAAAAAAAAAAAAAAGAGGAAGGTTTTATTGCCAAATTAGGAAATGCAGGTTCATGTGAAAGACGTTTTCCTGAGGAAAAGTTTGGTAAATGTGAAGCAAGGTGATCTGCTATTGCAATATAGCAGTGCTCTTGCTCCCTAATACACAATTCTTCCAGTATCACATTTTATCTGTGTACATCATGTACCTGGTACCCAAACAATAATGGCAAAGAATGAGGTTCTAGGTGGCGGGTCTGGGTAGTAACTGAGGGTTCTGTAGCAGCAATGTATTTGGCATTAGTGACAGCTAAGCATGATCAGCAATTTTTAGCCGTATAGTTTCTTTGGTGCCCCCTTTCCCTTCTCTGGGGGATTAGGAACAATGTGCAGGAATCTGTGCCCCATTTTGCAGTCAAGATGTGTTCTATGCAGAGAACGATCCATTATGAATATATCAATGTTCATTCAAAAAGTTTTTCTGGAACATTTTAGTGGTAAACAGCAATGGTATGGAGTCATGTAACTTCCCATTCTGCTTCTTTATCATTTCACAAGAGTGACTTAGAGTTATTAAACATGTTTCCCCAAATCAGGACTTACATATGTATCATAAACCTTAACACCTTATTGTTACAGTATTTTGTCATTTGTTTTTTTGTGCATTAGTTTACTTGCTCATTCCAGAATGCATGCTAAGGTTTTTCTCTTGATGATTCCAGCTACTCGGTTTAATTAATTACAGTTTGCTCCAAACCCACATGAAATAGCTGGTCTCCAACCCCACAAAAACTTAGGAAGAAAGAAAAAAACAAACATCCTTAGGCTTGTAGGTTATATGGGTGAGATCCAGGAATTCAGATAGCAAATGCTATAGGACATTTCTTTATGGAAAAGGAGGCTCAGCAAGGAATTATTTAATTCCTTTCCATTCTTTCTTCTCAGAGGCATGCAAGAAGAGGACAAGGTCAATGGTCACATGCTGTAATATGAGACATTTCAACTAGATATGAGGAAATTATTTTTTGCTGCGAGGGTGGTTCAACACTGGAACAGGTTGGCCAAAGAGTTTGCAGAATCTCCACTCTTGGGGCGTTCAAAAACTGAGCCTTGACCACCTTGCTCTAGTTGGCCCTGGGCTGAGCATGGGAGTTGGACCAGGGGCCTCCAAAGGTCCCTTCCAGCCTCAGCTATTCTGTGATCTGTATGTGTTCTGTGTATCTTAGTTCCACAAATGACTTATATAGACCAGTTTTCAGTAGTGCCAAACAAAAGGAGATGTGTTTTCTACTCACTAGGTTAAGTAACTTCTCTGTGAAATACAGTCAATCCTCTACATGTTACATATTTCAAATATTTTAAGCATAATGATTTGTCCTGTCTATTGTCATTCCCTTGATCTTGCTTTTTTATGGATGGTTACAATCAGATTTAGAACTTTCTGTCCTGTTCTCCTGCATAGAGGAAGGACCAACAGCGTTAAACTGTATTTAAACACTGTCAGTTTTGGTCATTTGGCCAGTGGGAATTATGCATGGTATACGACTATAATATTTGCTTATTTTTTGGTGAATGAGTAATAGTTTTCTCCCCATTTCCCTAATGTCCACATCTATGTGCCGAATTCTTTATGAAAATCAATTGCATTTGAATGTCACTGTTGAAACCGGAGTATCAGCCTTCAGAATGGTTGGTTATTGTAGATGATGTCTTTTCCTTGATGGCCTGCAAATATTTGCAGTGATTGATATGTTTGCTAGTAATTTTCAAATAATAGATCTGAGGCACTTATAACAACTTTCACTGGTTAAAAAAGGCTTTTTCCTACATGATAATTATTCAGTAGCTAAGAAAAAAGACTGAAAAAAATCTGCTCTGTTGCAGATGTTACATCTCTTGTAATGTGGATGTTAATCTAATGCTTTAGAAAGTGCTTATCTTTGGTCTAAGCAATTGTCTGATCGACACCTTCATTCTTTTTCTTTCCCCACCATCTTTTCTCTTGTCTGGCTTCTTCAGTTTCCCCTCCTTTTTCCTGAGAACTGAATAGTAACTAAAAAGAAAAAGTCTCATTAAAATACAGTTAGTTAAATGTGTATGTTTTAACAATTATTTCTAATGGAAAACTCTACTTGTGATGGCTGCTGCTATTATATGTATTTTGAAATCGTTCTAGATTTGGAAAATGTGGACAGACAAAACCTTTCCCTTCCAGAGGTAATTTCTATCCTGACGGTGCTTGATTCAACATGCTTAGACTACGTATGAGATGGAAAACTGGGGAATGGAGGAGCATATGTAGAGCCTGAAGAAAATAGTTAGTTATTAAAACAATTTAGCTTGCCATTAAATCTCACAGTTTTTGAATATAAATAGGTTGCTCTTCCCTTTGCTTCATCTGTCATTTTATTACAGCAGAAAACCTGGTGCTGAACAAAATACGCAGGGTAGCCTAGCAGTTCAAACAGGACTAGAAGCCAGCATCTTGATTTTTGGTCTGACTCCACCAATGACAAGGAGTATCATCCTGTGCAGCTTAGCAAACCTGAGTCTCACTTACCGCTCTGTAAATGTCCTGTAACTACATAGGATGCTGAGAGGTTTAATTAGAATTAATTTTAGTCTTTCAAGTACTTTGTGTTTCTCAGATGAAACGTGCTGTGCAAGTGTGAAGGATAATTATTATGTTGCGTCTGTGTTTTTCTGATACATTATTACTGTTCTTTTATTAACCATGTTTTGAAAAAAACCCCATGGTACTTACTGGTTTTCAGGTTTGTTTGTATGGTTTAAAGTTAGTCCCTGTGAGCACAGTAAGTAATTAAACTAATATTGACATTGAGATGTGGGTTTTTTCATTTGAGAATGTTAATGGCTATTAGTAGATTGTCACCAAATGTCTGGCTGTTTTGGTACTTGGAGCACCTTGAATCATCCACTTAAGTGTAAGATTGGTCACATTGTTTTCAAATGTAGTGAAGTAACCAAGCAATAACAGCCTGCAAAGCCTCTCTTGATAGCTTCCTTGTAGCTGGTCAGGCTTGACCCAGGTGGCATTACAGAGCAATTGTTCAGAAAATTGTCCTAGCAATCAGTGCCTGGTGCCTCCTTAACTGTTGGCCAGTCCGGTCAGGAGCTGAGCATGCCTTATGCAACAGGCCACCGCCTGTTTCTCTCTTTCTTTCAACTGAAACGCTGAAGTCCGGGGAAAACCGAGATACCAGGGGATGACACGTAGCACATGGAAGCACGCTGTCTTGTTGGACAGGAGATAACTGTGTTGTTTCCAGATGGAATCGCTGCTACACGAGAAATAAAAATAACTGATTGTAGCAGAAACTCCGTGTCCCAAGGACATAATAATTCAGAAAGTGTTGAGTTATAAACTGTGCTTGTACTTTAACATGGATTTGAGCATGTGATTGGGCTTTTCTTGTAGCTGAGCGTTCATGAGCCTCAAATAGAAAGGCAGTATTAACAAATAAGATCAGATCATTTTGGGATAATAAACTTCTTTCAATAAGGTTATTGTTTTATAGGTAGGTCACACTCTTTTTGTCCTCACTTGCCATGTACTATAAAGTGTGACCATACAATTATTCTAACACACAGGACTCCTGTGTTGGAGATAAACATGTCCAGAGAGATAGTCTCTTCCAGTCAAGGCCACAGATGTGGTGAAGCTGACTTACCTTGCCGTTGGACACACTGTGAAAAACAGCTTGAGCTGCTTTGGGGCCCTCCTGTGTTGAAGTAGGTTAGAGAATAAAAAGGAGATGAGTGAGTTTATGCCATTCTTACACTTTATGGGTACAGCATGCAGATGATTGTAGGTGTACCACAATGCTACCTAAGCAAAACACAGACCCAGCTCATCCACCAAAGCTGCATTTTTGTCCTGCTCTGGTAAAACCACTCTTGAGCAAAGTCTGGAACAGCAGCAGTCTTACTGGTATAGTTGTTTCTGCTGTCTCTGCCCTAAGTGTTACGTACCATTTGATGGTCCTGGCAGATGTAGGATGGGGTTGGCCAGTGTGAGCTTTTTCAACTTAATGCAATAGAATTCTTCACCAGCATAGACCAGATATTAACTTCAAGATTCCAAACTTACACAAAAAGGGTTTCTTGAATGCTAATCCAGCCCTGATTAAGGGCCATTAACATGCTGTTCTTTTGCAAGTAGGCATCTTGTCTTCATCTTACCTGGCAACTTGTGTATTTATAGGATAAGATGCCAGATAAAAGGGTGCACATGTTTTTTAACTAAAAACATTATTTGACATACTTTACTATTGTCAGGAGCGGTGTGGTACTGGAATGTTCTTGGGGAACAGGCACAGATACATTGGATGACCCCAGTGGTTCCTTGTTTCTCCCTTGCTCTGTGTCAGCCTGTGATGCCTACGTTAATAGGAGTTGAGATCTGAAGTCATGCTGCCAACTGGACGTTGGCTGTGCTGTAGTGTCAGATGGCCACTCGGATGCCTGGAGTCTGATGGTTCTGGCACCACACTGGGCAGAGAGCAGTTTGCTGTCCGGTACACCTCTGTGGCCCTTGAGAAATAGCTGATCATGGATATGAACCCAGCTGAGCCATTAACAAAGACACTGCCAGGTCTGTGAAGGGCCTGACAGGCTGAAAGGGAACACAGATGGGTACTGCACATTTGCGAGTGTTTATTATTTAAAGTCTGTGACTGGGAAATATATAGAATGAAAGGGTCAGAGAAAGACAGTGTGCCTTGCTGGCTTTGCCTTTCAGATTTTAGGATCAAAAAGAAAGGAGGAGGAATATGTCACATTGCAGGTAATTAAGGATTCATCAGGAAATAAGGAACACTTGGTCCCTCTCATAGCTTTGAGGACAAAAGGTGAAGGGTATCTGGTATAATATCTTCCATATGTGGCATGCTAATTGGAGGGATTGCAGTGAGGTATTTGGAAAGCTGAATCTAAGCTCTTATAAATGGAAATTGCTTTTGCTTAATGAGTTTGCTGGTAGGCTCAGTGCTTTACACTTGGAAAAGAAGAAAAGATTTTTTTGATTATATGTTTGGAAATTAGGGCTAGCCTACTTGTCAAGTTAGACCTAAAGATTTAATAACCTGTAAGTGAAGAATTACGGTTTTTCTTTCAAAATGGGATTTGAATGATGATTCCTAAGCATTGCAGTTTCTTCTCATTACCAGCGCCTAAGAGTTGCCGTAAATGTAGTCTAGGCTCTTGGCATTTCAGTCCCGGGTTTCAAAAACCTGGTAGTGGGAGCAACATAGGGAATTTGCTTGTTTCTCAGACAAGTGTGGGGCTTGTTGTGATGCGCTCCGCTTTTGAGGACGAAAAGGCATCACACACACCCCTTGGCTCAGACGAGATGGGTCACTGTGCCCCAGGGAGCGGGTCCAGCCGGCACAAACACCCGCGGGGCGGTCGCGTCCTGGGCTGGCCGGGGCGAGCACGGGGCAC
>NW_010257866.1:0-2939 GCF_000690775.1 Eurypyga helias
TGGGATGGAAGAATTGTTTAAAATGCAAAAATGTTTCATTCGAAAAGATTTTGAAATCCTGTGTGATAAGAACATTTTTATTGAAATTGGGCAAAAAGTTTTGAAGAACGTGAAAATTGAATGCAACTTTTGTTTTTAGACTGAACAAACTATTTCAGTCAACAACGAAGACTTTCCCCCGTTTTGATTCTGCTATTGAACCACTCTTTTCCCCCTTATTCTTTCCTTTATATATCTTTACTCCAAGCTGAATTTTGCTTCTCCCTGAATCAAAAGTGGCCATAAAGCTGACTTAGAGTATTTCTTGATGTTGATTGTAACTCATTCATGTGCTTCCACCTGCTTTACACCAGTCAGACAGTGTGAAACAGCCAGTGTGTTGCAGAAATGGATCGATGCAACTGTATTGAATAACAAAATATACCTCAGTGGAAGAATCCATCTAGCCTACTTGTCTTACAGAATAATGGTCACAAAAGAGCAGCACTTTCCAGGGATGTGGGAGAGAGAAAGCCATATTCTGAATGGAAATATTTCTTTTGAGAGGGAGAAGCAGCTTTGTCCTTGCCACTTACCAAAAGGCAGTGTTTCAGGGGATGCCATAGATGAAGCCTCTCAGAGGTAACTCTTCCACTTTGACCTGACTGGCGTCTGCTGCACAGGGGATAACTGAATGGGATGTGGGAACAGCAGCAGGGCAAAAGGTGCTGGAGACCAGCCAATGCTTCTTTCCATGTCGGAGGGCACTGAAAGGATGCAGCAAACAGAAAACAAAGCAGAAAAGGGACAACGTACCCCTCCACCTGCTTCTTTTTTGTTTTTGTTTCCTCTGATTAAGCTCTTCTCCTTCCAATCTTATTGAGGACTTCTCATTGATCTTTTCCCATTCCACAACATATGTGTCAGCAGCCTAGGACACTTAGGTTGGGAATTGAACTTTGTGATATGATCAAATACTTTAATCTTTTTAGGATTAACTCTCTTTTGGAGGCTACCAGCTCATCTGATTTATGAGGAAGGGAATGCCCATGAGATTTACCCTGTGAGTAGTAGCAGCTCTGACTTTAATTCATTTCCTGGCAGTTCAACTTCAGCCAGTGTTTCATTTTTACTACTCCTATGTGGAATAACTTGTCTCTCTTCTGATTCCTGAGCTGACTGGTATGTTGAGGTTGACAGTAGAATTAAGTTTTAAAGAAGGCAATGGGAAAATATGGCTGTGGATCTTAGAGAGTGTTTGAAGAGATGAAGGCAGCACTCCACTTTTAGAAATGAAAGAGCCTAAAGCTGGATAACAAGTATAATAATTAGTATGACCTTCATCCAACAAGTTCTTGTGGTGGCAACTGGACTTACTTCACATCAAGTGTAATTCAGTTTAAAGAAGTAGCAGTGGGCACTATTTTTGCTGCTGCTTGATTAGCAGGAGGGAAACCAACAGCTTCAAATAGTTAGTTTTGGGTAAGAATCCAATAAACATAAAACCATTCCAAACATCCCTTTGGTCTAGAAATGAGGCTAGTTCAGACACTGATGGCCAAGAATGCAATCTTCTCCCAGAGGAGAAGAGGACGCGATGCAGGGCAAGAAGCCAGATAGTTCTGAGCGCTGACTTGAGCCCTGGCATGCATTTGGTCAAGCTTTTGAATGGATTTCATTATAGGTGCCGAGCTGTTTGTTTTAAAGATGATAACCTTTAATGTGTTTCTCATTTCCCCTTCCTCCTTGGGTCACTGTGGGTGTTGCTTTTAGTTGCGGAGTGGTTTTTAGTTGGTTGTTTTGGTTGGGGTGGATTTTTTTTTTTTAAATTCAAGGATAAAATTACAGTGATAAACATTCCTACGGTCTGGATGACAGTGTAAAGTGTATTTTGTTGCTGGTAAAGCCAGAGCAGTAGCACCCAGCATTATGTCTCAGTAAGCTAACACATAATGAAAGTGTGCCCTAACTTTGGTTAGGTTGTCCTCTTGCCTACTTTGCCTGCCTTTGAACTTTGCTACCTGAAGGCATCTCTGCGGAGGACCTCTGGCTAACCAGAAGCCCTGGTCTTGAATTTGGTGTTGCTCAGCACAGCCCTGGCCTTATGATTCCCATAACACTGCTGTTGTCTTTGTGCCTAACTTCTGAAAGCTGTCTGTTAATAGAATGTTGTCTCCAGAGAAATTTTTCATTTTTCCTGGGATGAATTGAAAATTCCTTTTCCTCATACAGCGAGTTCTCCTTTGCACTCTATTTGAAACACTTGTCTTCAAGACAATCAATTCCTTGAGTTGGAAAATTTGTGACCCTGAGAGAGAGAAATGCTGACGGACTGCTAAAAGAGGTATGTTTGGTGCAGTCTCGTGGATTCCAACAAAGATTTTATTTCCTCAAATAAGACCTGGTTTAAATAGCAACAACATTGCCATCACCATTGCCAGACTGTTTTATATCTGCTCTTTATAGAGCGAGTCTTTGCAGCTATGAAGCAGGTTGTTCCCAAAGACCATCTGTCCTTTGTAGGTAGTCCCATGGCCCCGGTTACCGCATTATCTGAGCTCTGCACCGCTCTGAACGAATATAACCCCACAGCATCCCTCTGGGGTAGGAAATGCAGTTACTGCTGTCTTATCGATGAGGCTGAGAACTGGCTACGCTGCAGAATAAAGATATGATGTGCTCTGGTGTTAGCTGTACCACACTCGCGAGGGTACGGATAGCTCGTGTGGGCAAGCAGCGTGCAGACCCTGGGTAGATGGTGAGCATTAAAGGCCACACCAGCTGTGTGACAGCCTGTGCCAGCTGCCGTCACTGCTGCGCTTACACAGGGGAGTTCGAGTAAGCAGGCAACGACCTACTCTGTCAGTCTGCTCTTTGGGATGTGCCCAAAGTCATGTAGAGAGCCAGTGCCGGGGAAGTGAATTGGGCTGGGGAATTGGGAGTAATGCTGTTACCTCTGA
>NW_010257866.1:3007-3710 GCF_000690775.1 Eurypyga helias
ACTCTGATGGGAGAATTATTAAATGCTGTGCTAGCACCAGAAGCTGAATCTGCAGTAAGCCCTTGTAGGGGAAGTGAGCTGTTGAAGCCTGGTGCCACAGGGTTGTGGTGTGGTTGAGCACAAATTCGTATCGATGGTTGGATTTCCTTCTTGCGACGCCTGTCAAAACGGTGCCGCTTCAGTAAAATCACAGTGGTTAAACTGAGCGGAGTTTAATTCCACGTACAGTTCATCTGCAGCCGAGCTGTCAGGGGTCACTGTGCCCAGGAGCATCGTTACTGCTGGGCAGGAGCACTCGCTTGTCTGGCTGCGGTGGAAGACACGGACGGACGGCTGCCGGATGGGGTCCTTGTGCACTGTGAGGGAGGGAAGCGATGACTGCAGAAACCCATGTGCAACAATTTCCAGGATGGTGGTGAGGTAATTTGGAGTGAGTGAGCCCTTTAAAATGAAGCACAGAGAGCGTAAAAGGTGCTTTGCAAAACGCTGCTCTGTTTCTAAGTGCCTGGGCATTAGACCTCCCAGAAATACAGATGAATTTAGCCACTGGGCTAATTTTCAAGGCTTTCGCTGTGGTAGTTGGAGTTAGTGGTTATCCCGTCTCCTTAACTGCAGAGCATTTTTATCTAGAGTGCGGTACGTGTGACTTTCCTGCACAAAGCAGACACCTCGCTTGGAGAAAAGTGTTTAGTCTGGGTGAGAA
>NW_010257866.1:3752-27309 GCF_000690775.1 Eurypyga helias
TTTATAATGGATAATTCCTGCTATCCAGATGATTTCTCCCAGCTTCCTTTCAGCCAGATCAGTCTTTGTCCGTTATGTAAGGTCTCGTCAGCGTGGCACATCAGCAGCCTTTAATTTTCATCCCAGTTAGAATTAGAGATGAGCTATTCCACGTACCCCGTGAAATAAGAGGGTTGTGTTTGGGAAGGCTGCTGCCCATCTGGGAGGAAAAAGCACTGCATGCCCTGGGAAGGTGGCAGCTTGAGGGAAATCGTGGTGCTTGAGCAGCGCCTTTTACAACAGGCACGCAGCAGGATAGGTCCCAGAAAGGAGGGAGCTGCACTTTCAAATTTGCTGTCCTCCCTTTTGTGTTATTCTGGCTTTGGCCTCATCTTCAAAAGCGGAATGGGCAGGAGTTTCAGAAGGCACTCCAGAAAAGGGGCAGTTCCCAGGGTACAGGGGGTAGACGTGCAGGGGTGTAGTCCTGCGTAGGTGATTACTGGGTGGGTTTGGTTTACAACTATCTCTCAAGCATGTGCTTAGTAAAATTGTGGATTTCTTCAAATAGAGTAAAACCGTAAACCTGACTTTAAAGGCCCTCTAAAAATTAAGATTGAAAATGAGATCCTAAATTGAGATTATGATACCATTTCTGCATTCCCTACTGTGTAATATTGTGACTGTACTAAAAACAAGGCATGCTAAATTTATCCTTAAGTTTCAGTTGAGGACTTTTTCCTTACCATCCTAGAGTCTGTGTAGATATTTGTACCTCGGTCAAAGGTAAGGATGGTGCTGTGCTCCCTAGTTTTATTCATCCTGTCCATAGCAATTTAAGTGATAGACTGAAGTTGAGAAACTGTTTGGAGTGGGTCAAATTGGAGGGGGAGGGTGGTGATGAACTTGTCTAGTATATTTGTCATGATGGCCCTGAAGTGCTGTGCCAATTGCCTGTGTTCCCCTTCCCCCCAGGCAGGCAATTGGAGCCCAGAGTAAGCCTAAAGCTGCTTTGTCTTTGCACAGGCATTATGATGTGCATCTGTGTGGTCACACCTCATTTTTCAAGTAACTGTGGCTTGTGCATTATGCAGCCTTAGCTATATACCTGTATTCTGGACAATAACAAGAAAGAAAATAGCAACAGTGATTCTTATTTATTTTTATAGCACGCACTATGTATAGTTTGCAAAGGGCTGTGAAAGGAGGACCTGCATGACTTTACTGAGGAAAGCCCAGAGGTGAGAAGAGGCTAAAGTGATTTGAACTAAGGCTCTTAGAGGGACCTTCAATGGGCAGCCATGGTTACCTCGTTTTTAAAGAGTTTTTCATCCTTGCCCAGAAAACACATACAGAAAGTCATTGTGATGTAACAAATATGGCAATACATTTCCCTCCAACTTCAATAGGCTGTTTTGTGTAGAATCGAGAAGGCGGCAGATTTTAGGACTGTAAAAAAAAAAAAAGTCTAATGTGCTGAGCACATCTTATCCCTGAATTGTTATGACAAATCAAAGCAAATGCTCACCAAATGGCTCTGAGGCATGGCCCTTTCTCTGCTCTCCTGAGCATCAAGCTGCTGTTTAGAAGATACCAGAGATGAGAATGAGTATGGATGTTACAGCTACACTTACTAATAAGTCTGTTCCATGTAAAATCTTGAACTTCACAGTGTGGTTGCTCCAGTTGAGAGGCCTCTTTCTCCTCCCTCCCTCCCCAATCAAGGGGAAAGGTTTTATGCAAGAAGAGGGGAGGAAGAAAAGAATATTTAACTCTAATCTGCCTCAGGCAAGTCATGTTCTTTTTAAAACTCCAGTGAACCCAAACAGCCAAGCCTGGCAGGCCACGCAGTCAGTAAGCAGAACTGGTTCAGCACATGCATAAGCATCCCAGGCTATTCTTTGCAGCTTCCATTGGACCCCAGCACCCCCTGAATCTCTCCCCACCTCTCTCTTCCACCTCAGATTTTCTAGTCTTCATCACCTCTGCAGAGGCATGCAGACATGCATATGAAACGTGCATGTTAATACATTGTGCCGGTGCTAGAATCCACGTTGCTGCAGTTTAAACACAATTTGCTGTAACTTTCTCTTGCTGTTGTATTTTTGTTTTGACTCTTCTACCCTTACATTCTTTTCTACTTTTTTCTAGCCAAAGGCGATTACATGTTTGTCCTCTGTCTCCTAAAACACCTTCCTTAAGCTTATCTCCCAAATGAGTCATGAGAAAAAGACCTTGACTGATAAGTATGTGGGTTTTGCACTGGATTTCCCCCCACCCTTGGAGGAGGAATTAGGCAAGGGATAACTCTTCTTCTGTTCTACTAAAGCTGATATTGAGAGGTTCTGCCCTTTTTCCTTTCCTGAAGGAAAGCTGGGGACAGTGAGGAGCAGGATCTGTGCATTACCATTTCTATTGCAGTAAATACTAATCAAGATTGGGAAATCGGTCTAATTTCAGTTTTCCAGCCCTGCCTCAGGGTCTTTCCCTTCATTGCCAGCCAGAAGCATCCCTGCTTGGCAGGTTGGTGGGAGGCAATAGCTTCCTGTGGAGTCCTGTGCTATCCAGCCCAAGGACAGGAAGTTTTATCCTCCTTGTCATCAGTCCCCAAACTGATCTTTTTTCTGTGCAGATAGAAAAACAGTGGCACTAATGGACTTTCCCCAGGGATGTTTTATTTGCAATTATAATTAGAAGCACTAATATGTTTACTCTGCCTGATAATGTATGGAAAGACCCTTGGATTTTGTGGTGGTGTTTTTTGGTTTTTTCTTTGTAAGTCTCTACGCTGAGACCTGTAAAACTCTGATGTTTTGTACTGTCTCTCATTACACCAGCTACCCTTTAAAATGGGGCTTAATCCATTTCTGTTGTTAATGAATACCATCACCCCTTTGTCCAAAGCCTGTTGTTCTGTGTAGTCTGTGTCTTGTTAGTTTTTTCCATTATGAAGAGAAGTTGATGGTCAGGATCCCCTTTGTGAATAAACAAAGGTGGATAAAAAAACATAAGCTGTCTTTTGCTGAAGCAAACAAGACTGTTTCTGCAAAGACAGACCTGGATTTCAAAGCAAGTAGCAGATAATGTCAGAACTGCTGACACGCAATAAATCTTGGTTTGCAGCACATGCCAGACCCCTGCTGCCCAGCTGAGCCTCAGAGGGGTCGTGCCATCGGGCACCCTCTGCCCAACAGCTCTACATTGCCCCTGCAGATCTGTGAGTGGAAGAATGAGCTTCCAGCAAGCCCACCCCTCCTTGCAGCCACCACCATGGTGTAACAGCAAGCTGGAGTAGCTTTCCACCAGTCCATGCCCATCTTCAGCTACCTGATGTCTGCTCGGGGCTCAGTTGGGCTGCTCTCTGTGCAGGAGGGGCCAGGGACTGCATCACTCAAACTGACACCCAGCCCCAGTGAGGGGTCTCGGGGTAGCCCCTGATGAAGCGTAGGTGGCTGCCTGCCTCCCCAGCAGCACCCTGGCAGGAGTGGGTGCTCACCCTCACCACCACATTTGAGTCTGTGCAGCAGAAAGAGTAAAAGGGCACAGTCTTTGCTCTTTAGGAGAAAATTCGCTGGTGGCTGCTGTACTTGGGTGGCGTTCCTGTGCACTCCAACTGCCCTCTCTGTACATCTGCACCTTCCCGGCCCTGAGCATCACACAGCTCATGTAGTGTTGTCCCTCAGTCTGCTTCTCGGTAAGCACTGACCGTAACGTGCATGAGGCTAAGAGCAGCCTGTATTGGCACTGAATTATTCCTCTAGGCCCTGAGCATCACACAACTCATGTAGTGTTGTACCTCGGTCTGCTTCTCGGTAAGCACTGACCATAACGTGCATAAGGCATGAGGCTAAGAGCAGACTGTATTGGCACTGAATTATTCCTCTGAGCTCAACCTCAGCCCTTGAATGTGCCAGAGAACACAGCTGCCTTTCACCTGGGCCAGCACACCCCAGAGCTTCATGTTCTGTTACTACCTGGCTCACAGCACAGGGCTATAGGAACTCTCCTCTCCCATGGCAGTCTGGCAGGTGCCCTGCAGTTCAGAGGCATACTGGTGGGGTGTTTTGGGATTTTTGGAATTTTTTTTTAACAGTTATAAATCTTTGTTCCACTAATAAGTGCATTCACCTGGAATATGAAGCCTCCCATGGTCTAATTATCGTTCGTTCTCCATCTCATGCAAAATAAACAAAGTTTTGTTGAGTAGGTACTGTGGCCTGACTTAGAATTCAATATTTTTCTGCAACTAAGGTTTCCACTACAAACGAGTTCATGAGAAGATCCCAATCAGCTATTAATATGTATCATCCAGGTTTTACCATTTCTCCTTGGAGAATCTTGATTTGGCAAGAACAAGAAATGCCATGTGCCGCAAGTGTCTGCAACAGTGAGTTTTAACAACCTCCCTCAGCTTTTGGCACCCCTACCCCATCCTGTTTGCATCTTTAATATGTGTAGATATATCCTCCTGTATCAGAGGTATGATGAGGCATGCAAAGCATCCATTATAAGCAGTTTCTGATTTTTCTTTGTTCATGCTAATCCCACTGAGTATACCATGAGCTAGTTAAGCCATCCTAATTTCTACTGCCAGGAAATATTTACTTTTATCCTCTTTATATAAACACACCAATTGCCTGCATCACTTTGTCTATGCTTACATTGAAATAAGCGTGCTCTCTTTTTTTTTTTTTTTTTGAGTAATACTGGGCCTGGTCTTGGGATATGTCAGAGAGTCCCTAATTTTACATGTGTTTTACTGAAAACTGAGTGTGATTAACCTCTTGAAAAAGCTATTTAGAATATCAGGCGGAACTGAGCTGTTGAACTAGGACTATAGACAGGCCTTTTGGATCCTTGACTGGATCCGTGGCTGAGCCTTGCACTAAGTGTCATGCCCAATGAATTCAGTGTTGCTTCTTGACTTGGCTTTTCTAAAGAGGGGTTTAACAATTGGGTAGCACAGTTATTGCTTTCCCAAAATACGTGCTCAAACTGCACCTTCCACTTGTTAAGAAAGTTAGCCCTTCTGAATTGTGTGTAACCTCACCTCTATTATTTAGGAACCAAAATGTTGCACGCTACATCTAGACTCTGCCAAAAGAACATCGGAGTTATGCATTAAAAATGCAGGAAATTGCAGATTTATGGTTAATTCAGCTGCTTTTATACCTATGTTGAGATGACCTCTCTAATTACCGGGTTACGCAATGATTCTTTAAAGCCTTTTCACTACATATAATTATTTTATGATTTGTCTCCTCTCATATGAGCTGTGCATTTGCTTGCTAGTGATGCAGTAGGCAGGTGAAGTGCAGGGAAAGATCTCTATTAAGCATGACGGTTGGCTGTGTGCTGCAGCACATACACATGCCCGGGCATTGTCAAGTGAGCGTTGCCTACCAAACTGTACCCTACCCTCAACAAACATTTATTTACCTCGTTTTGGTCACCACGATATGTGATGTACACAAGATCCATAGTAAGTATTAATGCTATTATCATGCTGTTGGAGGCTTTGAAAACATTTCAAGAGGGATGGCCTTGCTTAGGCCATGAAATATTTCATTTCTACTGGCAATTTTAAGAAACACCTACTATATCTCAGGGAATTACGCTAACTGAACGTTAAAGGTTCCCATGTCGAACACTCCCAGTGTAGGAAATGGCAGAACGAGGGCTACCTGTGCATCCTGGCCTTTCCAGGCTACATTTTTCTTTCCAGAGAGTGAGTCAAACCATATCCAGAGGTCTGCTTGTAAGAATTTGTCTGAGATACAGTTTAACAACTTCTCCCTCAACCCCCCGCCCTTCTACCACTTGTTTTTCCCCTCCCCCATACTGTAGGAAACGGAAAAAATATTTCTTAGGGCTCAGAGCAATGAGCAAAGTTAATCCAATAATTGTGGTAATTTATGAGTTGATGACTGATAGCAGAAGACGTAATTATTCTTTTTCAAAGTTGGCTAGCTCACTGCGATCAAATGTGATTATATGTTAAGTTGGGTTATTGTTAAATGAATCGTATGCTGTGCATGATGCACCAACCTGATGGCACCGTGGTCCTCGGTGGCATTACATTAGGAATTAGATCAATTCTTTATCTTGTTTATCAAAGGCCTATAAACACTTGTGAATATCTTAAAATTTGCAAGCAGGATAAATCCGTGTCAGAGGAGTGAAGCAATCCAAGATGGGAGGATTTCCATAGTCTTCAGTCCCTACAGATATCTGCCTTTGCTGGTTTCATCCTGGGTTATGTTTGTCATCTTTGTATTTCTGTTTGGTTTTAGCCCAACCTTTTTTCAACCTAAACTGCCTTCAGACAAGGCCTATGAATGACATTTCCTTTGCTTGTCAGCACAGGAGAGATTGAGAGTGAATTCATAGGCTTATTTTTTTATAGTAGGCTCTGGTCTAGGTACTTTCACAGGGCATCCTTAACATCAACAGACAATGGAGTCCAGTTGTATGAATCCTGTGTGTCCTTGCCCAAGTCTTGTATGATCCAGCCTACACACCACTACTGCTTACCCACAATTACCCTCTTGACATCAGACCTACTTAGGGATTTATATACAGTGCGTGAGTATTTGCATACCTGTATGTTTTCGTTTCAGAGGGCTGTCCCTTTTAATCAATATTTGATTCATACCATCAAAGCAAACCTAGAAAATGCAGTGCCACAGGGAAATGGTTAGCCAGTGAATTTCACCAGGGATCTAGTTATCTTTTGATGCAAATACAATAAAAACCACAATAGGAGAAGTGGCTCTAATTTGCCTTTGTAAGATCTGTCTTAAGAAAGCTGGTGGGAGGAAACCAAACTAAATGCTGTCTGATGCACAGGGCTTAGAACATCCTGAAGAGCATCCCGCAGCCCAACAGAAACCTGCCCGAGTCCTCCCGCAGCCCTGTAAGGCAGACTGCCAAGCAGAGGTGGTCTGGATGACCCACTTCTCCTGCGGTTAGGCAGGCTGCAAGTTCTGCTCTCGGCCTCACAGCTGATGCCAGCGCTCACAGACTCTTCTGAAATAGCTGGTAGTGCTGGTGTGTCCTGCACAGCTCAGGCACCTCTGAATCGGTGGCTCGCTGGACTGCAAAACACCTCTTGGAGTGGAATAGATGAATTCATGCTGTCTCCACTCAACTACATGTGCTTCCTTGTGGAAAAACAAGCAGGTGTGTTTTGACAACCAGCTCTGTGGTTGGGCTGATTCGACTGTTCTCCCTTTACCCCATGGAGAGGTTTTGTGTGTGTTTAAAATCCCCCAAACCCATATTGTTTATTGTCAACTGGAGTGCCTACTGTGCTTCTGAAGTTCTGTTTTAGATACTATTTTAGTTGCTGATGAAATGCTTTGGTTGTGATGCACGCTAGGGTGCAGTTCACTCAGAAGGAAGGGTCAAGCTGTTGTATTTGAAGGCATGAATGTAGCATCAAATGTTCCCATCATCCCATTACAAACCGGTTGCCCAAAGGTTTGTACGTAGATCGCCGCAGTGTGCAGTTCCCCAGGGCAGCCCAGCAAATGATCAAGTGAGTTCTCATTTGAGTCTCAGGCTTTTCGGCTCCCAGCTATGTTGTGGTGCACGCGCTTCCAGGTGCTGCTAAACCAGCAGTGTCTCGACTCTGCTCCTGATTCAAAAAGTAGTAAATCCTCACCCTTTTCCCTCCAGATAGCATGCCAAGCCAACCCCAGCACGGTAACGCTGATGCTGTTGCCGCGGTGGCACAGGAGCACGTTGTACAGTGCCAGGGAGGTCTCCAGCCTCCCTGTTGCGCTTCCCATCGCCGCCCTGCCGCGGGCAGAGCTGTGAGTCGTCTCCCTTCACCATGTGGGGATGCTGGGACGAGGACAGTGTGGAGCCAGGGCGAGACCGATGATATCGGGATGGGTCTGGATACGAGGGCAGGCGGGTTAACTGGGGTCTGAGGAATGAGGCTAAAATCTGCGTGTGGGTCTGAACCAGTGTGTTCCAGAAAATGCGTGCCAGCCTAAAGTCTTGAATGTGTAAACAGGAGTTTTAGTGACATAGCCAGCGTGTTTCCCAACATCCCAGCCCCTTACGTAGAACACTCCGTAGTTGGCCTTCCCGAAAGCTTACTAAATGGTGTTACAACAGCAAACGGTAAGAGCCTGGAATCAGTAGTTTTGTGTGCTTCATGCACGCTCAGGTTGTGGCTACAGCCTGTGCGCTTGGGTGTGTGTATTTGGAGTGAAATACTGCATTTGTCAGCGTGCTTCTCTAGATCCTCTGCTTCCCTTTGTCTCACACCCTGGGAACAGAAGGTGAGCTTGGGGCTTCAGGGCTGATTTTTACATACTTGTAAAATAAGTAAACTTATTCCACTCTCTGATGCAAATGGATCTTGCATTTGGTTTGGAAAGGATACTCCCAAGAGTTTCTCAGTTTATGTAAATAACTTTACCCTCTGTGCTGGCAGGGGGACCCAGTTGAGCTATCTGTGGAGCTGAAGAAGCTTTTGATGTTGGCATCTGTACTATAAAAATGGGTCACCAAACTACATACTGCTGTGGCTTTTGAGCTGACTGGAGCTTTAACTGATGTCTGGATAAAGAACTTGATGTCCTCTAACAACCTATTTTCATTAAAATAGTTTTTTCTCTTCCTATTCTTAGTACTTGAGCTGTGATAAAAATCTAGGGATCCTATCCACTATATTCCATGTGAGGTAATACAAGAAATAACACCCTCTTATAATGGAAAAGTGAAAAGATTCTCATCTCAGAACTGTGCCCTACTGCCTTTTCTTTTAGGCAGTAGGGTATGCTACTGCTGCATGTGAGCTACCTAAAGGAGAAGAGCAGTGTTGATTATATTGTCAACCATTAGCAGACACTTCTGAATACATCACCTTCTAATGCAAATGTCAGCTGTAGGACCTCATGAAGGAATCTGTGGGACTAGGATGCAGCTGAACTTCCATAGGAAGCTGCTGTGTTTTTATTTTCACAGGCACCTAAAAGCTGGGAAACATCTTTCTGTTTATCACTGTTGTTTATATTATCTTATTGAAATAAAATTAATGGTAATAAGTATAGTAACTTGTACTGTGCTAGCACCTTGGCTAGACAGTTATTGACCAGTATGCTTCCTAACAGAGGCTGTACAAGAAGCACGCGGGAGAAAGTCTGCCTATCTTTGTTTTTTTTTTTTCTTAGATGTCCTAAGCTTCTCTGAGAACTATCACACTGGAGACCAAAATACATTGGCACAAATTTATTTAATTTATCCTGTATGTAATGTAGTTACTTCTTAACTCCGTGTTCCTTTACTTTGTGATTCCATGTTCCAATTTTAATGCATAATCATCAGAAAGGCAAATGCCACCGGCACTCTTGAATCTGCAAAAGCTGATGCGTGTGTCTGGTTTGGTTTTACCAGGCTTCTCATGAGTATGGATTACCTTCCCAGTGAATTCTTGGTTTCTGGGGAGTTTCTTCAGCTTCCACTGTCTCTGTTCTGGTTATCTTCTTGAACACATAATTGGCTCTAATTGGCTTTTATTTAACACTGACTTGCGTCAGCCAGCCTTTCCATAAGGAGGAAGGGACAATCTGCTGATACAGATAAGCAAAACTAGCTCAGCCTTTACCACATTATGTAAATAGCAGATTTGTGGAGTTTCCTGAAGGAAGATTATTTGTATTTAATTGGCTAATCTCTCTCTGTATTCCAGAAAGATCTGTCCTCAAGCGTTCTGTTCGATGGAGGGACCTCCATGCATATATATATATATATATTTATTTTTTTAAGGTCTAGACCAGGCTCCAGTGATGCTGAACTTAGATTCCCAGCAGCAAATGCGGTTGACAGTTTTATGCTTTCATCCTCCTCTGACCCTTTTACGTTTAGTTCAGCAATCCAAATCAGCCAGTGTGGGTGATCACATAAAGCAAGTTTAAAAGCAGGATTTATGCTGTTTCCACATGTCCCAGCAAAAATGAATTCTAAATCCGCTTATAAACTTCTGACCACCATCTTTCCCACTTTCCAAACGTTTTGATGTTCTCCAGTCAAGGAACAAAACTCACCCAGTGACAGCTTAAGCAATCAAAACACAAATGGTACCATCCTAGTTCTGCAAATCCAACTCTCTTGGCATACAGTTCACAAGTATCCATATTCCAATATCTATCTGAGTTGAGAACAATTGGATAAATACAATATAATATACATTAACATTTCAGGTTGTGGTCATTGGATTAAAAAGAAAAAATTACCTTTATCAACAAATGTATTTGTTCTTATTGTTCAGGCAACATTTACACTCTGTGTGATCATTGTTTGTTCTGTTTATTTTACTGTGCTTAGAAGCCAACAGTTTGCGTTCATTTCCATCTCACTTTAAAGGACAGTAATTACTAGAAATGTGGTGTATGTATATGAGGTTTATATATGTGTACATACACACACATAATTCTTTGTTTTCCTATAAGCTTTGAGAGGAGATACTTTCTGCTGCTGGTGGGTTTTTTACCCTAAGGACAGTACTGCTTTACATTGTACTCCTCTTTCATTCTGTGCAGATAGCTCCAAGTTTTTAAAACTCTGCACAGATCCTAATCATGTAGGGCAAAAATAACAATAAAAGATAAGAGACTATTTAAAAAAACCATAAAATATTCAGACGAAACCGTTAGAGGCTAACATCTTCACGTTTGCTGCTTGTTGCGTGTAGCACTTTATCAGAGCTATCAATCAGGCCAGCTCAATCAAGCCCCTGGAAAAAAACAACCCACCAATTTTTTGTTGTTTTAACTGGATTGACATTTTCAGTTACCAGAAAAAGAAACCAAAACCATAACTTTTTTCAGTTCTCAGTCTAAAAAAGTGCGTAATTAAGAAATAAAACTAGATATAAGCGGACTAGGATGGGTTGATGTAAGCCCTGAATTAGTGGATTTAACAATTGGGATTATTTTGTTAGACTTTTTCCATGGTGTGTGCTTGGTTATTAATAGCTAACGGCACGCACAGGCCTGAGACAAATAGGTGTGCATGAACCATTTGGTCTGATTTTGGGATGTTGGCTTCCTCATGCGATATTCATGTTTCCCTTATAGATACGTGCATCAACAAACGTCTAAGTAAAAGGGATGTGTAGGAATACACAGCAGTTACTGTTCTCGCAGCTGCCTGCCAAGATACACTTTCCTGGTTTGTCAGTTGTTTTCCTGTTGTGAGTGGCAGGAAAGGGGCTGAAGTATCCAGGATATCACTCCATGACAGCAGGAGGAAGAGGAAAGATATCTTTTAAAATAGCAAGCACTGCTAAGTAGCAATTCTAGCAACAAAATATGAGTTTGTCGGACTCCTGGGCCAGGTATTTGTATTTGACTATTAGGTTTTGATAGTGTGGACTTATGTAACAATGCTTTTTAAAAACGTTCACCCCTCCACGAAGGATAACACAGGCTTGCTTATAAAAATACATCCAGATAGTAACATCCTGTACGTGACTGTTATTTAACATATGCATTGCAGTAGTTAATATGGGTTGATTGGGGTTGCCAACATGGGTGAACTAACGCTGACAGTCCAGGTACCACACCTTGTTTGTTGTAAAATACTATGATCAGGGACAAAGCCTGGGCAGTGCGTGGGATTGGGTTTAGCACAGCCTATGTCAGCGTCCCCATGAGTCCCCTTTAACCCTTCTTGGGTTACACACAAAAAACCCCACGTTAAACTAGCCGCTGTTTTTGCTCTGTTATAATCCCTTGGATAACAAGTATGAATGGCTGCTTGTTAATAACTTTTCTGGAAAGGCTCCTTGCGGGTGTCATGCCGTTTCACTGACCTGTTACGAGTCGTTAGTCAGTCGTGACTCACAGTTTGCTAAGCCTGCTCATGCTGATATACTGCAAAGCACTTCTGGAAATAAAGGTGACTCATACTCAGTTGAGTAGGTCCCCGTGAGGCTGTGAAAGTGGGATGAACTTATCTGCAATACTTTTAAAGTGCTGTGAGTTTCATTAAGCCTAAGAAAAGACCTGTACCCTGTAACATGTCCCACGCCTTCCTAGAAAAGTTTCTTCAGGCTTTTGTGCTGTTGCTCCTAGGGAGGTAGGAATGTCACATCTTAACCTCTGTGTCCCTAGATCATCTCTCTCTTCTGCCTCATCTCAGGGTATTGTAGGAGGGGTTTTTGAAGAGGTCCTGTGTTTTGAAAGAGGTACATGAGCTGGGCATATAAATTGCTGGAGCAGATTTCATTGAATTAGCAACTGTAAATATTGAAGGAACTATGGTAGGAAAAAAATAATCTTGAGCGGTAAAAAGCACCATAATGCTACTAGGGTTTCATCCAATGTCCACATGAAAGAGGTACGTGAGCTGGACGTGTAAGCTGCTGGAGCAGATTTTGTTGAATTAGCAACTGTAAGTATTGAAGGAACTATGGTAGAAAAAAATCATCATGAGCAGTAAAAAGCACCATAATGTTACTAGGGTTTCATCCAATGTCCACAGAGTTCACTGGACGTTGCATTCCTCACAGTGTATTTTGGCTCAGATCCATTTTTTGTACTTGGGTTAGAGTTTTGCTTCACAATCCCATAGAGGAGAGCGACAGCCTAGTCACTGACCGTGTGACGCATTAGCTTGGACCCTGCAGGAGCACCCTGGGCATTTCTGCTTATTCAGCGGAGAAGCAAAAGGTCTGTGGCAATTGCCAACTTGCGTTACACCCAACAGGTAGCTGAATTTTCATCTGTACGGTTTATTCTTGTGCGCATATGCGAATCCATAAATACATGCGTGTAAAATGCCTGCGTATCCCTTAGCGAAAGTATGTTTGCATTCACACTGACAGTAAGAACTAGATGAGCACTAGGTCCACCATAACTAAACTGTGTGTTCTCTGCGCCACCGTCTGCCCCTCCTTCTGTGTTTCTACATACTCGGTTGGTGGAAGAATCATCATAGGACAGTTTGGGTTGGAAGGGACCTTAAAGACCACCCAGTTCCAACCCCCCTGCCATGGGCAGGGACACCTTCGACTAGAATGATTTTGGCTTATTGCAAAAAGGAAGAAAAAAGGAGAAAATACTCCACCTTCTGTGCTTGTATTGTGAGAATATCTTGGAGCCTGGCTCATTAGCCAAGATACCAAGCTGGACAGCACTAAAATGAAGCTTGGTCTGTGCCTCAAGGATGCCCTCGTTTTAGCAGTGGTTCAAATAATAGTATGGATTGAGAAATTTAAATGCAGTAGAAAATAACTTAGTGTGGTGATACGAAAGGAGAGCAACACTGTGAAAAAACCTTCAGCTCCCTAAATTCAACCTGAATAAATCCCATAGCTCTCAGAACCGCTGATGCTATCTCTGATAGTCTGGCTGCAGCCAGCAAATAATGAGACGTGTGCCTTCAGCACAGCCATTCCAGAAAAATCTTGCAGAAGAAAAAATTCTAATCCAGGCCGCTGTTTGCTCTGCTCTCGGGTCAGCCTCCATCACAGATGTCGCACACAAAACCATTCCCCCACGGCCTGCGTTTGGAAAGCAGATGTCCCACAGCTTTCCAGGGAGCTCGGGATAAATGCGAGAGAATTGCTAACACTGATAACAGGAGGTATAGCTGATTAAACAGAACTCTGTGGCCTTTACTGTCAGCACCTGGAAAGTAGCAAACCCAAGTGAGCACTGACACATGACACAAAATGTCAAGTGCTCCTTTTTGAAAGAGTCTGCAGGTGAGAACCATGTCATGGTTATGGACACACCAGTTTCTGTCCTTGATTTGCTTATTGTTTATGAGACAAAGATGTTGGAAAGTGGAAGAAGACAAGCTGATCTCTTTGCTTGGCATAAGAAAAGCAATATATTTACCAAGAGCCTAGATTATTTTTATTAGTGTATTTAGCAAAGTAAGAAAAGACTATTGGGAAGAAGGCAAAACAAAGATTGGCCAAGACTTAAACCAGAGTTTTGCAATTCTGTGCTCCCAAAGAGAATGACTTGTATTATTTCTGGATAACCTACAGATTTCTTGTCAGTCGGGGAAGTCTGTACATAAGCAGCAGAGTAACATGAGCAGGTTTATTCATAAAGATGAGGTCAGTAGGTGACAGTACAAATGGGGCTGCACAGGAAATCGGGTGGCACTGGAAAAGAAGACGATCTTACAGTTTCTCTTTCCAAAGCCTCATCCAACCCCCTCTGCCTCGCAGCCCAAACTGTAGAGAAAAACCTCAGGCCCGTTCCTGCAATCCTACCAAGTGCGGCGGTTCCATGTGTGTTGATTCACAGAAAGCATCTGGAAGGGTACCAACAACAGAAAGTGCTGTTAGCAGAGGGTATTTTGTAGAAGACATTTACATCCTGCTTTGTTTTTAGGCTCCCCGAGTGTATACCATAGGAATAATGTACTAACCTTGCACAAAAAGTAATTTCTTTTCTAAGAAACCCCTTCCCAAATACTTCTTAGAAGTACTAATAACAAGCTTTCAAGGAAACATGAAGTTCCCAGTTAAGCATTCCTTGCACAGATGATTCAGGCTCCCAGAGATAAGTTGGTTTCATTTTTGTTCTGTGTATTTGGTGCTCATAAAACAGAATTTCATGTGATTTCCTTGTCTAGGCACCTCCATGGAGGTCTGCCAGTTGTTGTTTCATTCCTGACCTGGGTTTATAGAATCATAAAATCATGGAATGGTTTCGGTTGGAAGGGACCTTAAAGACCATCCAGTTCCAACCCCCCTGCCATGGGCAGGGACACCTTCCACTAGACCAGGTTGCTCCAAGCCTCATCCAGCCTGGCCTTGGACACTTCCAGGGATGGGGCATCCACAGCTTCTCTGGGCAACCTGTTCCAGTGCCTCCCCACCCTCTCCGGGAAGAACTTCTTCCTGATATCCAATCTAAACCTCCCCACTTTCAATTTAAACCTGTTACCCCTTGTCCTGTCACTACAGGCCCTTGTAAAAAGTCTCCCCAGCTTCCTTGTAGGCTCCCAACTGTTTATTTAACTGTTGGACTCCCCTGGCACATAAAGTGACTGTTACCTCCCCAGGTGCTGTGCTAGGAGAGAGCAGGAGGTGACCAGAATGGACTTTGCTTGGGAATGTCATGAAAACCTGTACTTCAGACAACAGCGTGCAGTTGATGTTTGTGAAGGCTAGGGCTGCAAGAACTAAAATTTCATGTTACGTATCCAAGACCAGAGTTTAAATATCTAATTTCTAAAATACTTAATGCTGAGCACTGAGCAGTCCCTATTACTACATCAGATTATGATGTCATTCCGTAACTTGTACTGAAGAGAGGGGAAGGCACGGTTGAAGTACGAGTGCAGCCTTCCTGATATTACTGTGCTTAGTCATGCAACGTAATGTTCTGAGGAAACCTTTGTGGTCTTATTTTATAAATTCACCGTATGTACTAAGCCTTTGTGGTCTTATTATTATTTTATAAATTCACCGTATGTACAAATTTACTATACTTATTAATCCTGTATTTAAAGAATAAAGGAAATAAGTTGAAGGTAATTATCAAACAGTGAATGTAGAAGAGTATTTTGATTTTAGCAACCTGTGGATTAGACAATTTGAAAACAAAGCCCCGGGTTTGGATTGGGTTTTTTCTTTGAAGGTGAAGTTGATCTCTGTTTACATATAATGTTTTTTATAATGAAAAACTGGTACTGAAGGGAGAAGCCAATAATTGCTACTTTTCTTTGGCTGTACCTAGAAAATGCTGCAGATGAATACATTTGCAGCTGTGCATTTCACAGATAAAGCTGTGTAAGATATAATCAGCTCAAGGGGAACTATTTTCTGAAGTGCAAGGTATATAACCGATGCAGTTTTATCCGGATAACAGTGTAATCAAAAACCATTTGTTTATAGTTTCAAACTTCCCTTAGAAAGTAATTAATCTATGTAATTTAGGATTTAAACTCATTAGTGTGTGTGAGGTTGGGTTTTGTGGTGGTGGTGAGGTTTTTTTGTTTGGTTGGTTTCATTTTTTAAAGAAAAACAACAAATGAACCCCACCAACAAAAGTGCAGCTCCCAAGCCGGAGCTGTTATAGTTCCTCTCTCACATTTGGAAGCCAGGTTGGGGTAGTTTTCAGCAGCATCCCTTTGCCTTCCTCCTTCTCTCACACTTTGATCATTCCCAAAAGCTTTGATACGAGGCATGCAGTATCTTCCTTGCCTCCTGGAGGTTAGCTTTGAGGCAGAACATGAAACTGAGGATTTCTTTTCGTGATGGTGGTTATGATCTTCATGTCAGTTGTGATGTTGACCATAATCCTTAGACACTGGTAATAGCATTTAGCCAAGGCAATATTCCCTGACGCTGCACTTTAGCTTATTGTGGTATTCTCCTCCCTACTGCCCCAGCCAAATGGAGACTTCTCCTTGGGACGCGGCTGCAAGGAGGTCTTGCCATCCATGTGCACTGAGGAGATCCTGGCAGCTGGTTTCAATTCTTCATGTGCCATCTGCTTTGAGCACGTTGGGTTGCTGGGTATTCCGACAGCACACATCCTGGCACACATACGTAGAAGTTTGCTGGGTTTGTGAAGACTGGTATAAAATATCAGTAACAGAAAAACCGGGGCTTCCAGAGCAGAGCTAGACTCAGGGTTGTGGGTGTTTTTTTCCCCACTTCCTCCAGATCCCATTGGCTTTCTGAGGTATCTTTAAGCATTCCAAACATTTCCAGCTGTTTTCAGATCCTCCTAGCTGAAGCACAAATAAAGTCCAGGTGTACTGCCCCAATCTGTACCTTCCTTCTTTGTGGGAGCCAAGTGAAGTCACAGGGGGCAGTACAAAGCTCATTGGTCACGTAAGCTGAACTCTAAATGTTTTGTGAAATTATGTCAGTGGTGCAGAAATTCAGTTATAGAGGAAAAATCCTATACTCACCCTGTGTTGGTTTATTCTACTGACACATTTTCCGTATGAAATATCCTTCTTTTGAGAAAGAGACTTTGAAAGTATTTTATTGTATAATCTGCAAACTTCAGTCCACAAAGGATCAAGAAAAGTTACTCAGAGAATCACACATTTCCCCCTTTTCAGTTGAAACAGTTTTTGGTATTTAATATCTCAAAAACTTTTCCTGGGTGGAATTCCCAGCTTTTTCACACTGCTGATCTCCAACTTCGAGGTGCTCACCTTGGGTGTGAACTCCAGGTACAAGAGGAATACAGATGACAGTAGTGGAGTCTCACTATCAAGAATGCTTGAGAAATTACACAAGCCCCAGCACTACAACTTCGTTACGTTTGGGCTTCTACTTCTTAGTGCAATAGTGTTGGCACCTGAGAAGGCAAAACCTCTGTGAATGTTTCT
Source organism: Eurypyga helias (assembly GCF_000690775.1). NCBI lineage: Eukaryota > Metazoa > Chordata > Aves > Eurypygiformes > Eurypygidae > Eurypyga > Eurypyga helias. The sequence continues at coordinate 21,063 of NW_010257866.1, forward strand.
TCTGGCTTGGCAGGGGTTGACCAGCCTGTCTCACATGTGTATCCTCCAGTATTTAGAAAGGAACGAGCTAGTGCAGCTGTATTATTTCCGTGGGTGAGAATATTGATAAAATCTCCAATCTTTACCTAGCCACTTGTTTTTGGGAAAATTGTAAGAACTTTGTTCACTTTTGAGACTAATAATCATCTGTCAGATTGCACTGCTTCTGAGCAAAAGCCTTGGACGTTACTGGGTAAGGGATACAAGCGGGAATGCACGCAGGCAGCGGGAGCGACTGCACAAGCTTTGTTTCCATAGGACTTCAGGCTGACAGGAAAAGCACAGCAAACAAAATGCACTTGTCATCTACCCGTGGCTGGGGAGTCATGGTGCAGCAACTTGCCTGCTCGTGTCACTGGAGTCGTGACTCTAACCCACAGTTCCCAGTTTAAACAGAAGCAACCTTGGAGCCAGTCCAGGTTAGACTCCTGTCCAAAGCCAGCTAAATCACATCTGTGGGACTTAAAACTGGGAACAGCTTTAGTCCTACGTTAGGTGAAAGCCACAGTGTTGGTTTTTTGCCATCCATTATTTTGATTAGGTTTTGCATAAATGAATGCCATGCTGAACAGCTTTTATAGCTATTTTGTATCAAGGCTGAAGGGGTAAAATATATCTATTCAAAAAGAAAAGGAAATACAAAAGAGGGAGAAAAAATAACTTGAGTGCTTTTGTTATTAGTCAGTCTCCAGGCAGCTCCTGGCTGAGGGCAAAACTAAATTAAATTTTGTAGTAGCAGACTGATATATATACACACACCTTAGGAGCTATTTTTAACACATGTACATCTACCATACCTCACATCTGACAGCTTTATTTGAATCCAGGCCATTCATTGGGAATAAGCAGCTAATTAATTTATCTCATGAATATCAAATATGCAATTAGTCACAGAGCACTCGGTATTCCAGCCATTACCCAGCAATGTAGTCTCCACACTGCCAACAATGACTCCGGGAAATGACTCCCATTCAGAACCTGACCTGCCATAGAAAGAAAGACGTAAATGGGTTTACCATATGCTGCTTGATATTGTACTTGTAATTCTTTCTTTCTTCTCGTGTGCATGCGTGTGTACAGTTGGCTAATGGGTTCTCTTCAATCATAGCAATGCAAAGGAAGGAAAGGAGTGTTTAGAAGATTAAATAATATTGTAGTCTCAAAGCCCTGAGACTACTCTTTCTGTCCAATGGCAATTCTAAAGAAACACACGCGCATGTATTTCTCAGGGTGCACTGTTGGTAAGACGAGAGATAATAGACTGAAATAGCAGACAGAGAGATGAAAGACGTTGGATGAAAAGCCTCGGGACGGTAATGACAGTAACGCATTGTTAAACAGATGTGCAAGAGGAGACTGCGCCGTCTCTGTCACTGGTGCTTGCTAAGGGGCGATGTGGCCGGCAGCTGGAGAACAGCTCGGGTGCAGCTGATGGTGTCCTGGGGAGGAAGGCTGGGGGATGTAAGCTCTCAGGGTTCTGTTTGGCATTATGGCTGCACGACGTCTCTTTCTTCAAAAACCTCATCAAATTTGGAAGCTGTATTGCCATTCTCAGTACCAAGCTCAAGGATCAAGCAAGCCTGTAAACTGAACTATCAGGTGAAGGTGAAGCACATTTATTTACTAGAAGGCAAACATCATTACTGTTGCCCTTGAGATATTTGGTGATTAAATACGGTTTCCCACGCTGGCAAACCTAGTGCCATTTATAGAAATGCTAACTTCCGTTATTCCATGGCTAGCTCCTGGGGTGTAACCTTGCAGAAGACTCTGGGTGTTAAACAATTTTCAAGTTCAGTAAATGTTGTAATTATAGGAAAGCCTTGCAAGATGAGGTCCAGCTCAATTCGCTGTAGCAGCGCTTTGGCAGTACGTACAGCATAGCAATTAGAAATTGTTTCTGAGAGAGTGGAGCATCAGAAGACATCATACTGTTATACAGCACTAGAGCATTTTGGTCACAAATCTTGTAATTTGTCGTAGACTCTGAACTAATAAACCATTAAAAGGAGGGTGAAGAAATTTCCCTACTTTTTCCCACTCTCCATCCACGAGGACATGGTTTTACAGGGGTGACGTGAGGTTTAATGATGAGTGGGAATCTATCGGTACTTTTGTTTTTATTAAGTGGTACTTCATTTCTTAATGTTGTTTAACCTGTGCGGCTTTTGATGGATAGTTTTATAAGTTGCTAAACCAGCAGTTCATAAATAAAGCACAGCACACCATTTTTTGAGTAGGCCGTTGCCTTCTTGGCATCTAGCTGCTAGTTTAAATATTTGTATGGAAATCAGTTCTTCAGATTAATCACTGCATAAAGCAGAGGATGAAATACTGGGTTTAGGTGGCTGAATCAGCCTTTGATGGGGGAAACAACATGAAATTCCTGAGCACTCCAGTGTTGGATTTTTTTAAATGCCACTCTGCATAGGTGGACACATCGTAGTGTTCTCAAACTCCAGTGAGATTTAACGCGCATCAGACTGTTAGTCGTTTTGTTAAAATTAGCCTTTTTCTTTCTGTGATTTGGGATAACCTTGAGGAATGAGTTGAAATGCCCTCATGCTTCCACCAGCTCTGGAGGGCAAGTATGGGAAGTGCTTCATCTGTGCCAGCCTTTGGTATGGATACTGTGGAATGAGGGTAATAAGGGACAGCTCTTGCTCAGGTGAAGGAGGTGACCATCACCACCACAAGTACCTTCCCCCGAGTATCCTCTTCCTCCTTTCCTCCTCATTTCCTGCTGGCAGCGGCACTTGTGTTGTGTAGCGAAGGGTTTGCTCACACTGGTTTTCCAGCCACCAGTAACTACAGGAATAGGCACTGTGGCTCCTGCTTGCTGGTCTGGGCAGGCAGGCTGTAACCCACACCTGCACAACCCTGACACCTCCCTGGGCCGAGCCGCCCTGGGCTGCCGCGGCGAGGGCTGCGCACTCCCTCTGCACAAGTGCGGAGGTGGGAGTCTCGGGTACGCGCCCCAGCCTCTGCCCCAGCTCTGAAACCACCCTGGGACCGGCAGATTACAACGTGTTTTCCATTCACACCGCATGGGTCTATCAATCAATCTCAAGGGTATCATTTAGGGAGTGTAACAGCAACTTCTTTGTAGCTGTAATAACCGGTCTGAAAGTCAACTCTAATCTCTTAAGGTGTTAAATATAAACAAATGCCACTCTGCCTAAAAATGCCTTTCCTGGGGTTTTTTTTTGGCTAAGTATAAAGATTGAAGGAAACGCTTTATAAAAACAATTCTCCTTAAACCCTTAAGGGACACTAATTACTTTCAATTTCAGTGTGTGATGGTCCTTATCCAGGGGAAGTATGCTGCATGGGTTATAAACCATTTTAATATCATACAGCGTTTAACAGAGCATGCCTGGAGTTAGTTGAGCTGCCTCCCTGGTTCTCTGATCTCTATTATCCTTCACCATGATTAAACATGCAGTGTTTCACTGCCTAATCGTGAAGGGCATTCAGGAAAGCTGAGTCCTTTTCTCCTACCTGCCTCTGAGGGGTTGTTTCTCTCCATGTTTGCTATGCCACCTTTGTAGCCGAGCGTCGCTCTGCTGACGGAGGTCCGAGGGTAGTCACGGCCGTGCAGACACAGTTCATGTCTCGTTGCTGTTCCCACAGCAGAAAGAACAGCTCCAGTGTCCTCAGCACCCAGGAGCTGTGGCTCTGGAGCTTGCTTTCCAAGTCACTGATGAAGCTGATGTGCATCGGTCTCCCCCCTCTGAAATGGCGGAGGCTAATATTCTCTCTATAAGGAGATGGCAATGATGATTTTCCCTCCTTCTTCACTTGTGTGAAGCACTGGATGGACCGTGCTGCACGCCGACATCCACCCTCCAGAGAGCTGCAACTGCAGAGCAGAACTTGGGAATATACAGGCTCTGCTCATATCTGGATCCCATTTAATTCAAGGTCAACCCAATCATCTTGGCTCTTTCTGGAAGGCCAGCACGTTTGCTGTGTTTTCATGTTCCTGCTCCCTTTGTGCGCGATCCTGCTCTCAGACATAGCATGAGGAAAACCATAGGTGATGCCCTGTCATTCCTGACCATAATAGTGGCCCTGGGTGTCCTCCCATTCTCAGGCATTCCATCTGAAGCGCCTGATCCTCCCTTGTGGAAGGTATGGACCTGATGCCTGATCAACATTGATCATTCATAAAGCCAGGTGGATCATTCTAAAGCTTCTAATGCTAGTTCTGATCAGAAATCAGCAGACAGAAATATATATCCAAATATTGCAGTGTTATGTAGGAAAAGGTTTTGTTGATGTCTTTTTACTAACAGGTGAAGACTTTACAAATAGATGAAGAATATAAAGTGATGGTGCATTTGTCTTAAACTGCCTGAGGTTCTTAATATCATTGAATCACGACTCCATCTTGAAAACATTATTTTCTTTTTCTTCCAGTCTGGTTTAAGTGGCTTAAATGTCTCTTGCCTTCTCCTGTCACAGACCAAACTTGCCACATGTCATTACCTTTGTGAAAATACATCAGTGGTACTGGTAGCACTGGCAAAAAAAGTACATAGGTCTGAGAAAGGGTAACCAGGTATAGTTGTGGCCCAGGATACGAATGCTGTTTTGCTTCACAATGTCTGTGATTAGATGATTGCTGTTTAAAAACAAAGACAGATTTGTAACACATCAGTAGGATGACTTTTAGAGAATTTATTTATTTAAAAGAAATATGTAGTAAAATCGAGCCTTTGCTATTCTTCCCAGTGAACTCCAACCTTGCTCATAACCTCAGCACAGATTATTATGTTAAAATTTGCAGAGACACAAAATATTTTCTTCACAGTAATAGCTTCCAGTTGCTCTTCATCCTATTTAGGATCTGAAGCAGTGACCAGGAGATGAAAGTCTCTCTGTGCCATTGTCAGTCCCCTGAGCCATCTGGCCACTTTCTGCATTTATTTTTCAGAAATTAATTTTTAAAAAAAGCAATTGTTTTTGCAAACAGCCCTTTGAATTCCATCCCGATGGCATTTTAGAGCATTATTGCAAATTATGCAATTTATATGCATAGTCAAGCCTACATCATTATTCCCATATTTTACTAAGGCAAGAAGAGACAGAAAAACTAACCCACTAAGAAAAGAAAGACAAGAAAAACAAAGGCAGAAACCAGACCGCTATTCTAGAAAAATATTTTTTACCAGTCTGAAAAAAAAACCTCTAAACCCTGTTCATCAAGGTGATCTCCTTTTAGAAAGTCATTGTTAGGAAAGATTCGAATGACTGCAGTAAAACTCAAAAGATATACTGTATTATGAACACTAATTAATGCTAGTATTAATGTTTTTGGCTTCAGATGAGATGATCCAGCATTCTTAAAAATTAATAAAAATGATTACAGAGAGTTACGCACATACCTGAACATGTTCCAACTTAGCAGCTCATCATTATTCATTGAATAATTGGCTGCTCATTTACATCCTGTGAATTTCCAGGCCTTTTAATGATATAGGTATTACTTTCACATACATGCTGCTTTGCAGTCCGTGCTTCTGAAGGGAAAGATGACGTAACGCAGGCATAGCTTGCCCCAGAAAAATTGTAAGCCGTGGCGCTATTCCTCCAGTATGTACCAACTATTCCACGTGTTCAGTGTTCTTCCCAAATTCTACACCCGACCCTTTGGAAATATCCAGGTGTGCAGCCATGGTTCCACATCCTCTTCGTTCGATTTGAATGTCCAACAGACCTGAGCCCAGCCAAAGGACTGGCCCCCATTGGCTGTCGGAACCGCTGTGGTAATTCAAATTCCAAAGCGCGCTGCTGGAAAAGGAAGTGAATAAGTATGCGGCGGTAGAGCAGAGTTCCCCGCCTGTGAGACGTTACGGTGCACGCTCAAAACCTAGGGCAGGTTTATCAGTGTCAACAAATGTGCAGGTATGAATGGCATCTATTTTCAAATGCAATCAATTAGAGAAATAAATGAGTTTTCCCCAGTGCTGTCCCAAGTTAACCGTATGGACAAACTCCCTTTCAGCTAAGAAAGGAAATTTTGATGCTTTTGTCTTGAGGTATTTGAGCTTGCTGAGACCTGTGAAGAGACACAGAATAAAACCCCCAGCAGGAGGATTTTGAGGGGGAATAAGGTCTTCAGCTGTGCCCAGAGGAGCAGTTTCAGCAAGGTGCTCCGCATCGGCTTTCCAGTTTGTTGAGAAACACAGGTATCTCAGCAGGA
>NW_010257866.1:27320-28856 GCF_000690775.1 Eurypyga helias
GTTCCTCTCGGCTGTAAAGGAAAGGCAGAAGTGGTGGATTCTGAGGTGCCTGCACTTCTGCTTTTGCCACCTCTCCATCACGGCTGGGGAATGTGGAAAGGCTGCGCAATACGGGCTTTCGGAGGTGGAAGAGCTGCGAACTATTTGCATCTCCTCAGGAAGGCTTGAGCCACTTCACTCCTGCAGGTTTTGCGAATGCCCTGTGATCTGTAAAAGCCTGGTGGAAGGAGAACAGCCAGCTGCCTGATGCTCACCTTGAGTCAAAGGGAGTCAGCTATAAATTGCTTTCTCTGCACCATGGCTTACAGCTTAAGGAGGCTCTTTCCTTAGGCAGTTTTGAGTTACTTTTTGCTGGCTTTCCGATTTAGTTTACTTAGAGAAGCTATTAATTACAAGTCGGTGAGGTCTCAGAGGAGGTCTAGACCAGCTGCTCTGAAGACACAGATAAGCTGCCGGTGATAATGGCTCTTGGCTGCTCCTGACCTGGGCTGAATTTGGGCAGTTGCTTTGTTCTGTAATGAGCAATCCCACACAGTCTCCAGTCTCCACAACCCGGCTTTTTAAAAATTAAAATGCACTTCTAAGACTTAGCTCACACTGTTTATAGAGTTGATTGCCCTCAAGTTCACCTTGGGCCTAATTGGCTTACTGTCTTAATTAACAAAGAGCTTATTAATGTCTAGTGGCAATTAATTTTCAAGGGATTATTTTCTATTAAGATCATGAGTACAGTATTAACGTTGTGTAACTGTGATTCTGAAGAACCAACCAGTACAGGGTGTGGGGTTTTTTTCTTTCACATATGCAGCAAAACTTATTTCTTTGGTCATGTTGTGCTGATTTGCCCTGCAGTTACAATAATTAGCATCTGTATAAAACCAAGAACTGCATACCGAGATTAGGGCTTGTTTGAAATAACGGCATGATAGCTTTTACTGGGCTTGCATAAATCATGATGGGCTGATGAGAAAATAAATTACTTTGGTCAGATAACACAGTATCATACTAACACAAGGTACATTTCTGAATGGTGATGAGCCTACAGTTTATAAATTCAAGCACATTGTTTTGGTATTTCAATATTTATATGTGCATGAAAGTTGGAGTATGGACAATTGAGCCTGCAGACCTAGCTATAATGCACAAGTTCATTTCATAACACCACAGCTCTGTGATATTTCATTTATGTGTGTTTTAATGGGACAGCCTTGCTCCCATGTAGATCTAGGGTGCTGGGAAATGCCAAGATTCCCTCCAGCCCAGCGTTAGTAGTAGCTGCTTAGAGCAACATTGTAAACCCAGTTATACAAAAACATACCTCCCTGGACACACATTCGTTGCTTTCAGCTGTCCATGGCTTTTGGGAATTTCTTCAGAAATGAAGCCTTTGATAACCAGTAGTCACTGGCAAGCTTTTCTTTGGTGAGTTTGTCTTTCTGGACACATTTCTATTTTGTATATCTGTATATCTTATGGCAGTGTGTTCCCCAATGTGTGCGTGGCTCGGTCAAATCATAGAACCATAGCATGGTTTGG
>NW_010257867.1:0-220 GCF_000690775.1 Eurypyga helias
ACTTCTAGGGCGTCTCACCGCAGATATCGGACTGCCCGCTCGCTCTGTGCTCCGGGATTTCCAGGGTAGGGAGCTGCTGCACTGACTGGAGCAAAACCTCCCGAGAAGGGCGGCTAACGGGAAGGTTAACAACGGCACGAAGCTCGGCTCGTCACCAGAGCTCCAGGATGCGCCCCGGGAACGCCCTCCCCTGGGATCCTACAGATCCTTCACAATTAAC
>NW_010257867.1:396-1826 GCF_000690775.1 Eurypyga helias
CTGGACTCCGCAGGCCCTTTTCCCAAGGGATCCTGGGGAAGAGGAGGGGACCCCCTAACGGCATCTACCCGGGGGAGTGCCCGCAGGGAAGGGGAAGGTCTTCCCCGGCATTACCTGATGCAGGCTGCGCTTGGCCTGCAAGGCCGCGTTCAGCTTCTCTTCCTGCTTCACCCTCATCTTCACAACTTCGTGGAGGAACTTCTCTTTGGCTTCTTTCGTATCCAGGCCGGTGTCCAGGGCCTGCCGCAGGTGCTCCAGCTCCGCCTCCAGCCCGCTGCTGTGGGGGTCGGGATGTGGCGCCGCCTCGTAGGAGCTGTTGACTGCGACAGGCGCCTGCATCCCGGGGGAGCTCATGTCCTTTGCCGAGCTGGATGAGGTGAAGGACGGGGAGGAGAGCGAGGATAAGGAGGAGGTGACTGGAAAACAAACGGCAAAAAGCCATTACAACAGGTCTCACACTACCGCAACTCCACACGTGGCGAGGCCCCTCCGCACCGAGGGGATGCCCGATGCTCAGGGACAGCAACAGAGAAAGAACAGACAGAAATGTGAGGAAAACGCAAACCTGCCCGACTTGGGGACCAACAGACAATGTGCTTCGACTGTGGCTTGGGAATTTATGCCCCAAACAGCCTTTTCTCCAGGGGTGTGAACAGTTTCTTCAGGGAGAAGCCCTGAAGGCCTAAAATGAGAGTTTCTTCAGGGAAACCTACATGATCCTGCTGTTCTCAGTGGGTAAAATTCCTTCCTTTTGCTTAAACTGCACACAGGGAGTAAGGACTGAGCATCCTGCGGGCAGGAGCAGCCACCTCCGTGACGTTGGTGAGGTGATGCCAGTGTCCTCCCTCGCCTTTTGTCCAGAGGCCCAGCACCCGAGCACTCTGGGAACGTGCTGGCTCTTCTCTCCTCCACCGAGACACCCAAACCCCGACCACGGTCCCTGTCCGACACCCAATTCCACACGCTCTGGAACTGCTACGGGCTACTCGTGCACCACCCACAAAGGCTCTTGCAGAAGCTCTGGCTCAGAGGGAAACCCCCCCGTTTACACCTGAATCCCCCAGGCCTTTGCCCTCTGTGCACCCCCCCGACTTCAATAAAAAACCAGGGCAGCCTACACCCACGGTGCGGGCGCTTCTTTTTGTCCACGTACATTCCTCTCCCAGGGAAACACCCTCCCAACGTACACGTTCCCTTCCTGCCTTCCACTGTCACTCCATCTTTAACACCCCGCTGAGGCATTAGGCTTCCAGAACTGTATGTAAACCCAACAGAAGGCGAGCTCCTATGGAATACCAAGGAAAATCCAGCTCAAATAAACCAAAACGGAGGCAGATGTAACTGTCACTTACATTCTTCCCTGGTTTCTACTTCGATTTCTGCTTCCGATTCCTTCTCCTCCTCGGTGGCAGCAACGGTGGCTGCGACAG
>NW_010257867.1:1888-2254 GCF_000690775.1 Eurypyga helias
GTTTCCTCTTCCGCGGCTGGACGGCGCTGCTCAGCGGCTCGCTGCTCCGTGACACCACCGTGGCACAGGGCGGGTTGCTGACCATCTTCTGTTGGGCTGGAGGGGCAAGCGCCACGTTGGGGGCCACGGCATTCTCGAAGCTTTTGTAGGAGTAAAAGCTGTTTCAGAGGGGAGGCAAAAGGAAGGAGAAAAGTCACGTTCCTGGCCTTCACCTGCTTCCCGGCCCACGTGCCTCTCGTTGAGTTTTCTGACAGAGGAGGCACCCGGGTGTGGGTACGTGAAAGCAGCTGACACCCAACGGAGCTGTGGTCAAGGGCCGGAGTATGGCACTGCCGACCGGCCACAAGCCTGCAGCACACCGCCGAG
>NW_010257867.1:2308-2551 GCF_000690775.1 Eurypyga helias
GTCACAAGTTAAAGTTTCCCCCGAACCCGCTCAGGGTGGGGTTTTTCCCCGAATTAAGTTGGCCAGGACGCTCAGCAGGACACGCAGGGCGTGCTCTGGCACACCAGCACAGCCCTGCTCCCTGCCTGACCTCCACGTCTCTGTAAGAGCAAAGGACGTGCTCTTCTTTCCCCCTTCTTTAACCGGTGCCCACCGCGCCGCAGAGCCGTGTTCGGAAGGGCAGCGACACGCGTCCGCCGCAGC
>NW_010257868.1:0-585 GCF_000690775.1 Eurypyga helias
GGGGGTGGAGCCTCACCTGGAGAGGCGTGGTCAGCCACGGGGGGCGGAGCCTTCATACCCGAGGGGTGGGCGTGGCCTATCTCGGGTGGGCGTGGCCCACAGGTGTCAATTCTGGCAGGGGGTGGGGCTGTCACACCCCCCTCCCCTCCCACAACCTCTCCTGGGGCGGAGCCTCTGTAGGGGCGTGGCCTTCGGTGCAGGGGGCGTGGCCTCGCTCCGGGGGCGGAGCTTTTGCTCTCTCTATATGGAGTGACACGCTCTGTCCGCAGTGGCTGAAGCATCTTAGAATGGTCTCTTATGAGTGGGCGTGGTCGTCAGTGTTGTGGGCGGGGCCTCTCCTGGGGGTGTGGCCTCGTGGTGGGCATGGCCAGCCCCAGAGACTTTATTGCTGCAGTGGGGTAGGCCCTGGCTTAATTGGGGGTGGGTCTTGCATGATGGAGGGCGGAGCTTGTCCTAGTGGGCGTGGCTTGTCAGAGTAGTGGGCGTGGCCTCCGGTGGTGTGTGGCCTCGTGGTGGGCGTGGCCAACCCCGGTGACTTTATTCTTGCTGGTGTGGGGTGGGCTCTGTGCTAATGAGGGGGCGGGG
>NW_010257869.1:0-423 GCF_000690775.1 Eurypyga helias
GGTGGTCTCCCCCTGCTGTCCCACTGTCCCGCACCCCAAGGTGGCATCACCCTGGCTTCCCTCTGTCCTGAACCCCATGGCAGCATCACCCCGTATCCCTGCTGTCCCGCACCCCTGGGCCTTGCAGCACGTCACTGTCCCCCCAAAACCAACGGCCGGTCACCGGGGCTGCCCCATGCCTGAAGGTCACAGCACCATGTCACCCCACTGTCCCCCATCCTGGGGACATGGCACCCCACATCCCTGCCATCCCGGGGGATGTGGGGTCAGCATCCCCTCCAGGGCTTCTTATGCCCCTGTGACATGGGGGTCATGCTGCCCCCCCTGGCACCCAGCACCCATGGTGGCTCGGCCCACCGCCCCTCCTGTGCCCCCCGCTTGCTTTGGGGGGACACGAGGGACAAGCCTCTGCCCCGTGAGCCA
>NW_010257869.1:533-1125 GCF_000690775.1 Eurypyga helias
CTCAGGGGCAATGACACCCCATCCACGGACACCAGCAAAACTCAGCTCCTTCCTCAAACCTCGGGCTGAGTGGCAGGGGCTGGGGCTTGGGGATTCTCTGGTGGCTAATAAGGGGTTCAGCTCACACTGCAACCTGCTTGCACATGATTGCACGGGCTTATGTTTTTCTAAAAATGCTGGGGATGTAATAACTTTTAAACCCGTTTCCTTTTTTATAAGGCAGCTCTGAAATCGGTCCGCAGGTCCCAAATATTGATGGAGGAGAAGCGAGGGAAACACGAAAAGCCTCGCAGCCAGGGATGCACAGCAGGTTGCTTAAGCCTTGCTTGGGTGGGAAACCAGGCTTCAAAAACTCCATGAGATCCCGCAGCGGAGACCAGGGCTGCTTTGCCACGCCGTCCCACTGGCGGGGACAAGGACGCCCGGGACACCCCACGTGAGCTAAAAACCATCCTACTGGGCCGGGGGGGTTCTGCCGCCCCGGTGCCAGCCCTGGGGGACGTGTCCCCCGGCTGTGTCCCCGCCGGGATGGAGGCGAGGAAAGGTGACTTTAAAGGGAAGGGGCCCTTGGTGAGAGGCTTTGCTGGACAGA
>NW_010257869.1:1296-1537 GCF_000690775.1 Eurypyga helias
TATTATGCCGGAGTTGAAACCATCTGGTGCTTTGTTTTGTTGCGAACCCGGCGAGTGCCAGGACCTTTTATGCCCCCCCCCCAACCCGCTCCTCACCCTCCTCCTCACGGCACCGGTGCCTGGCTAATCCGAGCGACAGCCCCGAAAAAAATCTCCGCCGTCACCCAACAAAGCGCCTCGGCGCGTGCGGGCAGATGGGCCGTGGGGACAGGCAGCACGCCCGGTGTCCCCATGTCCCCAA
>NW_010257869.1:1693-1920 GCF_000690775.1 Eurypyga helias
GGAGCCACAGGGCGCCACCAGACACAGACCCCGCCAGCCTATTTTTGGAGCCCCCTTCCAGCGAGCAGCTGCGTTTGGGGATGTGAGCCCTGCAAGCGAGCTCGGCGGAAGGAAACCTCCGCTCGCCCACGCGTCCAACGCGCCACCGAAAAAAAGGGGCCACGTGGGAAAATCTGGAATTGCTGGATGCGAGCCGCCCCCCATGTCTGGGCCAGACCCAGCGCCAC
>NW_010257870.1:0-1737 GCF_000690775.1 Eurypyga helias
CCACCCGCACCCCCAACCCTACAGCATGGTGGTTGGGGATCCTGCCTTTGCAGCCCCCTTCCCAAAGGAAAAGTAACTTTTGGGCGCTGTCGGTGGAGAGTCCAGCTCTGTCACCATCCCCAGGGCCGGATCCTGCTGGCATCACCCCGTCTCCATGCCACCGTGATGCAGCTGGATCATTCCACCCGCCAGGAAGCCCTGGCTGGCACAGCCACCGTGAGGCTCGCCCTTGGACGGTGGTAGGACCCATGGGGCTGGAGCAGGTTTTGGAGGCAGGGTGGATGCTGGAGGCTGGCAGGGGCCAGGCAGGCAGGGCCTGGGGGACATCACCTTGGCACACCTCTCCGCAGCGGGATGGGCACGCGTGGAACCCGGGGTTGGAGAAGCCTTGAGCGAGGACGGGCTTGATGTGATGTGACATCTCGGATGGCTGGAACAGCTCCTGAGCGGCATCAATCCAGCCGTAATGAAAAGTCGTTATGGATTGAAATGCCACCGATGGGGAAGCGACTCCCTCTCATCCTTAGGAAGTCACTGATGCGGTGCTGTGTGCCAGGGCGAGGAAGGTGCCGTGGAGGAAGTCTTGGCCATGGCATGGACTGCTTTGCCGTGGGGATGGAGTGGGTGGCACTCCAAGGTTGGACTTGAGGATGAGCACCACGTGATGCAGATGTGGGTCCACGCAGGACACCCACCAGAGGTGTGGGTGCCCCTTCCTTGGGGCTCAGAGGGAGGAACCATCCCTGCCACAAGTTTCTCCCATGGGACAGCAGGTCGGAGACCTGGCCCAGCTCTAGGAGAGCTTTAGCAGGTTTTGCCATCCTGTGTCACCCAGGAAGGTCAGAGGCACCTTACCTGGATGTAATGCATGGATGCCATTCCCCAGCTGCCGTGCTGGGGAGCCACCAGCACCCCAGGTCCGGCACCCAGCAAGGTGCGGGGGGGCTGGCAGGGGTCTGCCCTGCCCATGCAACAGGATGAGGGGCTGGCAGGAGCCACAGGGCAGGCTGGAGTTCCCAATGCCCGAGGGATGCAACAGGATCAGAGCGGGGATGCAGCTGATAGCACCATGTCTGGATGCACAGCGTGGCAGAGGGTGCCGGCCCTCATCACGCACAGGCACCCACCGGTCCAAGCATGGGCCGTGCGTGTTCCTTCCTTGGTGTACCTTCACCCCTCACCGGGCTGACGGCTGTGCTTGCCCGTAGGTGCAGCCTGTGGCCTGCGAGAACAGCGAGGACAGGAGCATCACCCGTGTGGACGAGGGGCTGGAGGACTTCTTTGCCAAGAGGCTCATCACAGAGGAGCTGCCGTAAGCCCAAGGGGGTACCCCTGCACCCACCCAGCACCCTGGCACGCACCCATCCCCAGGATTTCACCTGCCCTGCAACCGCTGCTAATCCCAGTGCCAAAGGGATGCTGGGGAAAACATCCCTCCTTAGGGCAGGCGCCCAGCTCATGGCGAGGAAGGCTGGGGTGCAGCCATGGGGTGCAGCCAGCACCCTGCTCCCACGAGTGTGGGAAGGAGCTGTGGGGCTTGTCCCATAGCGGGGAGGCAATGGGGCAGCACCCGTAGGGTCACACGCTGGGAACAGCTGCCCTTGCTGGGAGAGCATCGTGTCTGGGGTCTGGATCCATCCCTTTGGGGGGGTGTGTGTGGACGATCACTAACCCCTGGGCAGCCCAGAGCTCACTTTTCCCAATGCTTCATCTCTCCTCAGCCCTGCGGCTCCGGAG
>NW_010257870.1:1973-2207 GCF_000690775.1 Eurypyga helias
CCCCCGGGGCAGAGCGGGACCCCTGCCAGCCCCCCGACTCTGCCCGCAGGATCCGGCCCAAGTACTCGCGGGAGGGTAAATCCCAGTCGCTCATCTTGCTGCCCGGGGAGGACGAGGATGCGCTGGGGTCCAGGCACGACAAGGTAAGCACTGTCACCGTCCCCCGGCCCCCGCCGCCAAGCTTGCTGTTCCGCTTGCTGGTGGGTGCTGCTCCCACCCAAGGGTGCTGCTGGT
>NW_010257870.1:2516-3431 GCF_000690775.1 Eurypyga helias
GAGCGGCTCCATTTTCGGGACAGATCCTGCACCCAAAGGGCGGGTGGAGGTGGTGGTCCATGGAATGCGGGTGCCCCATCTGGGACTGGCAGCACCCTGCTCTGTGCTACCGTTGCTCATGGCCTCTGTCCTGTCACTTAACCTCCTACAACAGGGGGTGGGTCCTATGCACTCCACAGTGTCTGTCTGTCTGTCCCTCCTTCCCTGGCATGCGCCCATCCCCTGCACCCCACCAGAGCCTGGGAGCACACTGCGCTCTGCCCCCCATCATTCCTGAGGGTGCTGCCACCCTGGTCGCCCCCCCCTTACCAGGTTTCTTTTCCCTTGCAGAGCAAAGACAATGAGATCAAGAAAGCCGGCTCAGACGGTGAGGGTCTGCATCCTCCTCTCCCTGACCCCCACCTGGCTGTGCACCCCAGCCTCCCCCTCACTGGGTGCTGGTGGTACTGGGTGGACCCTGGTGCGCTGATGCTGGCTCCCGCCAGGACATCATGGACAGCTCTGCAGACTCCCCACCCTCCCTGAAGGTCCGCACGCACTCTGTGTCCACAGGTGGGGGCTGGGAGCGTCACACCGGTCCCTAGGGCAGGGGGCTCCACTAGCACCAAGCAGTGCTGCAAGGGGACCAGAGCCAATGAGGACTGGTGGGCAGGGTCCCACCCATGGGAGGGTGCCCTACACCCATGGGTGCCCAACCCTGGTGCGATGGCAGATGGAAACCCAGCCCCTGGTCCCTGGGGTTGTCACTGCTGGGCACCCACCGCTCTGCCCTGCCTTGCCCACAGATGCACCCTTCCGCAGCCCGGCCACCACGGTGGATCCCAGCGCCGGCCCGGCTGAGCCCCGACCACCCTGGCAAGCCCTGGGCAGGCAGCTGCCCACTGAGCCCCAGGGCATCAGCTCCAACCAGGCCTG
>NW_010257871.1:0-442 GCF_000690775.1 Eurypyga helias
AGCAACAGATTAAAATGGTTTATACGTGAGTTAAAAATTATTTACAGAGTCAAGGAAATCAAGTCATGATTGGACTGTTGTGATATGAATAAGGGAAAAGGAGCAAGGAAATTCTTCCCGTTTGGTCATGAGGTTTAGTGTGGACCCCCTTGCTTTCTAAACTCCTTTAAAGAGAAGTCTAGGTGTGGCTGGGGCCACCCCCTGTCCCATGCCTTAGTAGTGTTCACAATGTGCGGAGTTTTGTGCTTTGTGCGAAACTTTTAATTGTTGCTACCCCAAGAATTGTTGCCACCCCAAAGTTTGCTAACACTGTTTAGATACATCACACAGTTAGATTATATCATTCCCTAGCAGGACTTAACTCTCAATAAATCAGTACAGGAACTAAATCAAAAACCTTACAGAGTTATCAACATAAAGTTGCACGCATACACTCACACAG
>NW_010257872.1:0-513 GCF_000690775.1 Eurypyga helias
GAAGGGTACTGGGACAACAGGAAAGCACACGTGATCAACACGTGGCTGAGAGGCTGGTGTGAATGGTGGAGCTTTGGGTTCCTTGAGCATGGGGAGGTTTATATGGCACCAGGCCGGCTGGCGGCAGATGGTCTCCAACTGTTTCAGAGAGGAAAAAGGATTCTAGCCCATGAATCAGCAGGGCTCATAGACAGGGCTTTAAACTAGGTTGGAAGGGGGAGGGGAGCAGAACCAGTGGGGACACCAAGAAATGCCCAGAGAAGAATCACTGCTCACCAGGAAAACACAAAGCAGGCAAAACGGGAATTCCAGATGCTTCAGTCACAAGCCAAATTCATCAGTGGCCCACCTCAAATGTCTCTATGCAGACACACGGAGCTTGGGAAATAAATAAGAGGAACTGGAGGCGTGCACATGCGTGAGGGGCTACGACCTCAATGGTACCGTGGAGACGTGTCAGCATGGCTTCTAGGACTGGGGTGTCAGAATGGAAGGGTACAGGGCCCCCAGGGA
>NW_010257872.1:534-748 GCF_000690775.1 Eurypyga helias
GTATTCGAGGTCAGACACCAGCTGGAGTGTGTGGAACTCCACCTGGGGATGGATGAGGAGCTGACGGGTCAGGATTAAAGGGAAGGCAGGAAAAGGGGATCTATGGAACATGGAGCAGATCCTCCTGGAAATCCTGCTAAGGCAGATGGAGATGAGGAGGTGATTCCTGACAGTCAGCCTGGCTTCACAAAGGGCAGATTATGCCTGACGAATA
>NW_010257873.1:0-276 GCF_000690775.1 Eurypyga helias
CAAATCCTTCCCCAGGGCTGCTCCTAATCCATGAGGGATGGGAAAAGCAGGTCTTGACCCAATCCGTGACCTACCATCACACCATAACCTGTAACACCAACCTTTCTTTCGTGTGTCCAGTAGCAGCAACGAGTTGGGAAAAGTAAAAGCACCCATGCTTTTTTTTTTTTGTTGTTGTTTAAGAAGCACACGGGCGTTTCAGAGCCATTTTTCCGATCACAGTGCTACGTAAGACGGCTGTCGACAGAAATCACTTACTGCGAGCTGGAAGAGCCA
>NW_010257873.1:596-1230 GCF_000690775.1 Eurypyga helias
GTTTGGAAAAGCAAAAGCGCCCATGCTTTTTTTGTTGTTGTTTAAGAAGCACACGGGCGTTTCAGACCCATTTTTCCGATCACAGTGCTACGTAAGACGGCTGTCGACAGAAATCACTTACTGCGAGCTGGAAGAGCAACCTGCAGTGCCAGTACGGCGTCTGCTGCGAGATCTGGATGGCCTTGCGTAGCAGGGGCTTTGCTGTGTCCACTGAATTCTGAAACAGAAACGCACGTCCTCGTCAACACCCAACCCAGGCCGCGGGCCACCCCGCTACGTCACAGCTCCCCGCCTCGCTGCCCCCTCGAAGCCGCGGGTCAGGGAGCGTAAGACACAAAAACCAGCAAAACCCGAGCGTTTAATGCTGACCCCCACGTCCACCCCCGCTCCAAAGCCCGTCCGGAAGCGTGGGCTCTTCAACGCTCCCGTGTGTTAGGAGACAGACGTTGGCTTTAGAGAAGATAAAGGCTTTTCTGGGGAGCAGGAATAAAAATAACCTGGGAACACAACAAAAGCTTGAGGAAAGCCACCCGCTTCCCGCCTTCCCCCCAAATTAAAGCGTCTTTGTCTACACGAGGGCTAAGCAAACATACTCGGCCCAGCAGGCTTCCTCTCCCGGGGCAGAGCCACACTG
>NW_010257874.1:0-31224 GCF_000690775.1 Eurypyga helias
CCCCGCCCGCGTCCAGCCGGGCTGCGAGCCCCAGGCAGTAATGGGTGCTCAGCCCGGCGTCATCTGGCTGGGGGGGGCATCGCCGCTGGGTCGGGAGCGGAAAGGGGCGCAGGGCGTGGGTGACTTGTTTCTGCATTTACAGCGTTGGGCAATAAACTGAATTATTCACGTGAAACAACCGAAAGACGAAGGGGGTGGGTGTGTATCTGCGTGCGGCTGAGTGACAAGGAGTGGGGAAATCTCTGCGCCTTTGTCTGGCAGCAGCTCTGCGAGCCACGCTCGCTTTCCAGGTGTGAAGCGGTCCCGGCTCCAGCGCGTGGGAATTCACTTCATTTCTGCTGCTGCTGCGTTATCTGTATGGAAACCGTGTAGTGCGTTGCTCCCTGCTGCCTGCCCTCTAGCAGCGTAGCTGATGCCAGGGTGATCGCCGAGGGATTAAAGCCTAGAGTCACCAACAGTATTGATACGTGTAAGGAGAACTGCAAATACATGTCAATAAATTCACTGGGGATGCTGCTTCCTCTGTTTTGCGGCTGTCTTCTCCCCCTTGGCTGGCCGTTCTTCGTAACGGCTCCAGGGCTGTAATTTCAAGGGGGTAAAATCTTGTCCCCACAGCAATCCAAATAATACTTGCTATAGTGAAACAGGATTTCCAGTCGTCACGGAGTCTTCCTAAAGCCAAGCGTTAATTCCGGTTTACTCCTCTAGTCCATGAGCACCTCCAAAATTGAGAAGAACCGGGTGCACCACCGAGAGGTGATGTGGTGCAAACAGAAAATATTCCTATAAGCCAGAACTGTGTGAGACTGAAGGCCAAAGGAATTGCTGAGGACAGAAATGGCAAGGAATATATCCGATAATTTGGGAATATTTGCAGATCTTCAGCATAATGGCATTATAAACATTCCCAACTGCTCTTCTGTGTTGCATACCGGCTAGCTCTGCTAGCTTTCGAGCAAGTTCTGTAAAAGGAGTTTATGGCCTTTTACTGCTCCGACGCTTTTGAACATTGAACCTTGCGACTAAGAATTGTGACATCTGATGATCAGTTCATCAGCATCCCCAATGATATGACAGTCTCAGATTTTCAGGTTTGCCAAAGACTTTTTTTGTCCTCTTAAGTGAGGGTAAATTTAATGTAAATATTCTTTAGAATTGTTTTCCTCTGTGTCTACTGCAGTCACCCACCCGTGTGTCAAAGAAAATCAGTATTCTTCTGACCTTAGTGGGGGAAATGGACTCCTGGAATTACAGAACAGTGGGACTATCTGTGGGACTGTAGCAGTACCGCCTTCTTTCGCTTCTGCTCATTTGGGGACAGAGCCACAGACCCCTTAAATCAGCGTAACCCACAGCCTTCAATGGAGCCTTGCTGATTTCTGTGAACCAGGGCCCTCTCCTGAGGTCCCTAGATTCAATTACAGTGCTGAGAGACAGAGACAAATAAAAGATTTACACTTTTGCTGCTTCACTGCCTTCCTATATGTCCTTTCTCATGGATTAATACCGAGATAGTCACAGTATCTTAGAAATGTCATACATATTTTACCACATATATGAAGACAATCTTGTTCTACGAAGCAAAATGAGGGTGTTGCTTTTTGGTGACAGGACATAGGCTAATTTCTGTAAAAGTAAATCCTCTTTATAGCATTTTGTAACAGTAGTATAGCTACAGAAATTGCAAGTCTCCATGTCCTTTTATGTTTGCTGCTTTTGGTTGCTATTTGGAGAATGTGAGGAAGGTACGTGTTCATACAAGATGGGCCCCATGTCAAATGGCTTCTGGGGCTAACCAGCTCCAAAACGCATTTGAATGGAACAGAGCTGACATCCTCAGTAAATGTCCTAGGCCACATGATGTAAAGGATAACTAGTTTAGGAATTCTTATTTTGGATATAGATAAGCTGCTCCATTTTTTTAAATTGCATTATGGGTTTTTTTTTTTTGTGTCAACAGTTTCCTGTTTATTTTAAAAAAAAAAAACCGACATCGAATATTGGGTGGTGTCGTAACCCTGCTAGATATGCACTCTCAGTCATTTGCATGTTAATGGAGAGCCCTTTTCACCACATCGCTGAATCCATTCGCAATAAGGAAATTGGACCCTGGCTAACATAGTTTTCAGCTAACACCTTTGAGGGTTTGAACCAGAGCAAGGCTGCAAGTTCTTTCTTGCTTTCTAGGAAATTCACATAGTAGGAAAGGTAGTAAGTGGTAAACCATGGTTACTGCGTCTCATTTGTATGTCCGTGTTTGAAGCGTTGTAAAAAAGATGAATGCTCCTTTTCCAGGTAAGTATGTACTGCTCCTGCTTGCAAAAATGTGAGGATAGAAGTCTTGCTCGAGGCTATGCAACAGGGGCTCAGTCCGCTATTAACACACGTCAGTGAAAGTGTCTGTGTCTTAAAGTGACTTCAGTGGGATTTTCTTTGAGCTGTGTTTGAAGAATGTTTTCAAACATGATCAGGAGCACAAACCTTCTAACCTTATGATAATTTTACCATAGAGCCTACTCATTAAAAAAAAAAAAACCAGGAAACAAGAAAAGTAATTAAGGGAACATGAAATATCTAAGTGATAAAGCACCCAAGATTAATTCCCATTTCAGCTTATTCATAATGGGATCCCAGGCACATCAGACAACCAGTAAGAAAAATAAACTCTGTATGTAAATATCTTCATCATATGGAAAATAAATTAAAGGAAGAGGAGCCAAGTGATTGTTTTCCAGGTCTCAGTTTCACATGTGAAATCTTCTTTTCACATGCTTGACTCTGAGAGAGAATGCTTTCTCTCACTCCATATACCACTAGAGGAAACAGGAGCTGGCAGTGATTCTAAGAGTGTAGAGACAATCCCTTTGGGTAATTTCTGGCTGAACTACCTCCCTGCCAGCAGCAGAACGGTGCTGACCATGTCATCAGGGTTTGGGTGTTCAGTTATTTGAACGTCAGAGCACAATATTTGTGGTGTGTCACATTCCACTAAATGCCATTGACAATTAAAAAAAGGGTAATCGATTCATAGAACATCTTTAAAATGAGAGCCTTCCCATCCTCCTTCAGCTTAATTTCAGAAGAGGAATTGCAAAATGTCTGTCCTAGCTGGGCAGATTCTGGCACTAATTGGCTTTACAAGTAGCGACATTTCCATTTTTTACTGTGCTTGACAAAGGGAACTTTGCAACAGGTCATGACTTCAAGAAAACAGTGCTTGTGGGAAGGAGCAGCCACGTTGGGAAGCTCAGATTGCTGCATGGGAAGCTAAATACCCCCTAGTAGCAGATGCCTTTCTCCCACACCCATCTGCCTGACTCTGCTTTCCCTGCCTTTCCCATATCCGTAAGCAATAAAAGAAGAGGGTTGAGCTTTCCTTTTAATGCACGCAGAACGCTGTGGCAAAGCAACAGTTTGAAAGACAGGCTATTTGATACTCGGCTGCATACAGTCAATAACAAAGCAGAGAAGATGGGAAATCCTTTAGCTGTGGTTTCTAGTTTTTGAGGGATTCTAAGAATTTATTCTCATCATGTTCTAAAATTTTTAATGAGTGGAGAGAGAACAAGCAAAGTATGTTTCCAGCCTTCAGAAAGATTTCTTTAAATCTGCAGGGAACCACCAAGCTTTTAATTATTTGTCTTACATGTTTCACACAGGGGATATTTCGCAGAGGTCTGTGAACTGAAAGTGTCTGAAAAACCTCTTTTGGCTGGAGTTCCTTGCTGCCAGATGCATGTGCAAAAACTACATTTAAAAGCTATCTCCAGAAACAGTGGTTGATTTGCAAAGTACCTGACGTAACCAAAACCAACACCCTAGCACAATTCCTGCCCAACGGCGGCATCTCTGTGCCAAATTTTCACAAGTACTTGTCATCACTTTCTTAATTTTGCAACAACTTTTCTTCCCTCTCATTTAAACGAGTAAAATAATAATTTTGAAAGTGTGCAAGTGACAACATCAGCATAATGCATCATGAAATCATGATGAATCATTTCTCCTAGTGCAGCTCAGCAGCCCCTTGCTCCTCCGACATTAGGCTTCTCCTAAGTAAAACTGATAATTACATGACACGTGCATGGGTGTCAACAGAGATTACAAACAGAAATCTCAGGCAAAGGGAGAGACCGGATTTTTATGTCACCACTGAACATGAGTTTCTTTCAATGTTCCGATAAAGCTAGATATACATTCAAAATACTGTGGTCTTTATTCAACATACAAAGAAGACCATATGTACAGAAGACAAGGCAGCTATTCTTATCGGAATTCCATTGAAAGAGGGATGACCAAAGTAAACACGCAGAATGAAACAATGACTAATAGCATCAAACTGCCTAGGCTATTGTATGGGCTTTGGCAGTCCCTGTGGGGATTGCCAATCCACGTGCTCGTAAGAAAGAGCACAGGGATAGGGAAATACCCCTTAGCGAACGCCCCAGGATGCCCATACTGCATCCTGTGCTCATGAACGAGTTGCAGAGCAGCAAAAAGCACCTGACATCATTAATTAGGTGAATTATGTCATGCTGACATTGGGTACTCTCCCTCCAAAACTGACAATCTCATGACATGACGTGATACAGAACAGTAGCATAAGTCACTATGCGTGAGCATACAGCAGGATTAATTTATTTAGTCTAAAAAATAACACTGCCCTTGAGACCACGCCTCTACTGTGTGCTCCCTATATAGCTATCTCCGCTCTGGCTTTCAGCTAGTGGCAACTTGGAACTCACCCCAGGTTTATTACTTTGTGTTGATTTTCTTGGGTGGATTTCACTGCTTGTGCTGAACGCTGCTAGTCGTATCTGAGGCATTCTCTTTAAAACCATCTTAAGCATATTCAGCGATCAAGCTCCTTTGTGTTTTCAGCTCCCCAAACCCTTACAAGTGCAACAACCTTTTGTCCCTTATAAGATTGGATGCAGGCAAGGTTTTTCAAAGTTTACACGTATGTTTATCTATCTAACCTATCTATTTTTCCCCACTATTGCCTTCTTAATTTAATTTATTTTTAGGGGAAAAAAAGAAAAGAATTAAGAAACTAGGTTTGCCAGCCAACCAGATGTAGAAATGGCTGAGGTCTGCTCAAAACCTGATTAGTCTCCTTGACATTCAAGCTTTCACCAGGGTAAGAAGTGAAGGGTGGAGCTGTTGGGGAAAATCACATCCAGTCATTTAAACTTTATTGATATGATGCTTTCTTCACAGTGCCAGTTTGCAAAAAATAAGGGAGAAGAAGTGTTTCTTGTGACTGCCACAGCCATGGATTCTAGTTGCCTCTGGTGCAAACATGGGTGACAGGGACTAGGGGTGTGTGTGTTGGGGTGTTACCTTCTTGAGGATGACAGCACAGCTCTTGCAGCGTGAAGGCTTCATCACAGTCTCTGAGTGCAGAGTTGGGGGCCAGGAGTGACTTCTGTGGAAGTGAAGTCGCAGGCGTGAGACATGTGGGTTGAAAAGGGCCCTGCACTTGGTAGGCATTTAGGATTTTCCCAGGCTTGTCTATATCTCACTTTTTCAAACAATCTCACCTTGACTAGGATTACTTTTGGGGTAAATAAGGCAGGGGGCTTGGGAAGGCACCACTTTGCCCATAGGAGGGTTCAAGTTATTCCACACAGAAGGTTATGGACCAGTGCTAGAGGTTAAAGACTGATAAAGATCATGATTTTTGTGTTTAAAGTATCAGGTTTAGAGAAATGCACCCAAGGACATGGTAGCTGTCTGGAAAAAGCAGTGTCGGGGACGGATGGAGCGGAGTCCCTTTTCCGTTGCAGGAAGCGGAGCCCACAGAGTTACTCACAGTTGCTGGACATAGCAGGGTCTGTGGCATCTGCTCACTCAAGTGTCACCTTAGTTGCACATTGTTACTAGTTACAAGTTTGTTTATGTCTAACAGAAACAAAAGCATTCCCTGGCATGTTTTAAGGTTGGTAGGAAGTTACTGCACACATGCACAGGAAAAACAACAACAGTAGCACTAATAGGAATTGATGTAGTGGGATTGTTGCCAAAACATGTCACTGCAGGCAGGCAGGCAGAGCTCATTTCTGCAGAGAGAGATGTACAGCTACTTTGCACCTCAATGCAAACTATCACACAGGACCAGAAAGAGCAAAAATACGTAGGTTCCAATTTTTTTGGTCCATGTGTGTTTTGCTACTGATATTAGTAAGGATGGTCCAACTTCCATTTATTGCTGTCATTCAGTGTGCCTAAACAAATGGATGTGAAACTGGAGGTGGTATCAAACTTCCCAAAGGGAACACATCTCAACTTACACGCATAACATCTTTCTCTTCTGCTGATTGGTCTCCTACACTTGTAATGTAAGTTTTATTTCACAGCTGCAGGCTTGATAAAGCCAGAGTGATGGGATGAGGAAGAGGAGCAGCCCTGTCGGCAGAACCGGGTGCGGAAGCTGGTTGTGTCGCCCCACGCACGGGGTAAGTGTGCTGACCCCGTGCAGAGTCCTGTCCACTAGTAACGGACTGCTGCCACCAGTGGGCTGCGGTTTGTATCGACACGCGCTTCTAACGCCACGCGTCTGCGGCGCGTGCAATGGTGGGCGAAATATTCCAAGGCTCCAGGTCTAAAGTGAAGCCACACCTGCACGGTACAGTTGGAGGGAGCCAGGTACTAAATGAGAAACTTCAGGTCTGCCTCTGCAACACACGCTGAGCGTAGATGGTAAGATCTTGGCTTAGACAGACTTGCAAATTTCATAAGGGGTAATTTTCTCCCAGTAAATTTCACGCCACAACTGCGAGTGTTAGTCTTCCCACGCTGGCTGACTTGGCAGAAATACGAGTGTATATGTGTAAATTGTAGGGATGAAAGTTTTACTGGTGATTGCAATGGCTTTGCACAGTTAGGGCATCAGTCTTGAAGAAAACGCAAGATGTATGTACTGAAGGACTTCAGCAGAAAAGATACATATATGTCCTGAAAGAGACACATGAGCCACAGCACTTCGAGTGCCCAGTGTCTCATGCTTCACTAAGTTTATCAAAGATCTAGAAATTAAATAGTTTCAGAATCCCTTAGTGCCTGGTCAGACCATGGCTAACATAAGCTAGGAAGCTTGGCTCCCCAAAAATGTAATTGTTTCCAGCATTTCTCTGAAAATGTGGCCAGAGATTGTGGTGATGATAATCCTTACATATACATATATGATTATGTACCTACAAGGTATATGTATTGTGTAATATGTGCTAAACAATACACAACGTGTAGCTTATAACATATAGCATGGGACGTACAATGTATATGATGTAATGTAATATATTACTGTATATAATGCAATATAATATTATAGTGTATATAATATATGATATTTTATTATATTATGTTATATTGGCTCCATGATTTTTGTTACATTTCTCAGCCTGTGGGTGATTCAGATTAACAACTTTTACCTTGCTGGAGAATATCCTGCCCAGGCAATGTAGCATATTAAAAGAAAACAAAGCAGCAGGGCAATAAAGAATCATTCAAAAATTATTTAGGAGGACAGATTCAGGCTCCTCAGCCAAAATGGATTTCCTGAAAAGATTCATCATCCTGTAACATCAAGTCCCTCCTGGGCATTGAGAGTTGCGGTATGTGCTGCTGTCTGCATGACAGAGGCACAGCGCAGGTCTGCTCAACTCTCCCATCTGCATCCCAGCAGCATCCACCTGTCATGTATAAATTTTTACCCATTGAAAGATGATACTGAATTGAAGCACAGACACACAGTGGGTTCATGCACAAACTTAATGTTCACATGCAGTTTACTACTATCATCATCTCTGCTACAAAGTTGAAAAATCTCAAATTTGCTTCAAATTCTTCAGGGCAATAAGGGACTAGGACTCTGTAAATGTGTGGTGGTTTTCTTGTTGAGTGAGTAATGCTTTACAATGGTCTAAAGAGGCTCCTGATGCTTGGGAAGAGTCCTAGAAAGAACTTCATTTAACACTCACTAGTAGAGCAAAACAGCTGCTCCAATTCCTGCGATGAGTCTAAACCCATCATTTTGTTCTATGTTTGCAACTCTGACACGCTGCTATGAGGAAGGCTCTGAGCATTAAGGGAATACTGCTAATAAATAGGTAGTATGCTCCCTAATGCAAGGAATCTAAAATTATATATTGTCTCCCAGAATAATATGAGATTTTCAGAGAAATAAGAATGCAACTCTGTTAATAGCAGCAGGACGATATTTTGTTGGCCATCTGAATGAATCTATAGAACAGTTCATCAAGAAAGAAAAGGGTTTTGTTGGTGTTTGGTCTAATATTTTTCTTCAGCCCATACTACTGGACACAATTGCTTCAGCATCCTCTAACCATCTACAGCATATGGGCTTCCAACTCTATGGTTATGTGCTCCATAAACAACTTTCTTTGGATCTGCTGACTTTGCTGATGGTTGCTGTTTACACAATACTTGGAAAATAAGATAATTTATTTTGAAGGTGAAATGAAGATTTTGAAGAATAGTTTTGGCCATTTTTAAAAAATAAAAACCAACAAAGCCAAAGACAAAACCATATCCATTTACGGATTCTTTTCCCTTCCTAATGGGAGATAGAGAGGGCAAGGACTGTGAAGGAATCAGTCAGGAGGACATGATGAGGATTTTCAGTTTCCTGTTTTTGGCGAGAATGAGAGACTCAGTGATGGGGAACCTGCAGTCAGAGAGAGGGGTACTTTCTTGTTATTATTTTAATTCAATCACAGAATCAGAGAATCATAGTATCATTTAGATCCAATCATTAACCCAGCACTGCCAAGGCCACCACTAAACCATGTCCCTAAGCGCCACATCTACACGGCTCTTAAATGCCTACAGGGCTGGTGCCTCAACCACCTCCTGGGCAGCCTGTTCCAGTGCCTGACAACCATTTCTGGGAAGACATTTTCCCTAATATCCAATCTAAACCTCCCCTGGCACAAGTTGACACTGTTTCCTCTTGTCTTATCACTTGTCACTTGGGAGAAGAGACCAACACCCACCTCTCTGCAACCTCTTTTCAGGTAGTTGTAGAGAGTGATGAGGTCTCCCCTCAGTCTCTTTTCCCCCATGCCAAACACCCCCAGCCCCCTCAGCAGCTCCTCATAGCCCTTGTGCTCCAGACCCTTCCCCAGCTCCGTTGCCCTTCTCTGGACACGCTCCAGCACCTCAATGTCTTTATTGCAGTGAGGAGTCCAAAACTGAACACAGAATTCGAGGCGAAGCCTCACCAGTGCTGAGTACAGGGGACAATCCCTTCCCTCATGCTGCTGGTCACACTGTCCCTGATGCAGGCCAGGATGCCATTGGCCTTCTTGGCCACCTGGGCACACCGCTGGCTCATATTCAGCCGGCTGTCGATGAACACCCCCAGGTCCTTTTCTACCAGGCAGCTTTCCAGCCACTCGTCCCCAAGCCTGTAGTATTACATGGGGTTGTTGTGACCTAAGTGCAGGATCTGGTACTTGGCCTTGTTGAACCTCATAGAATTTGCAACATTGTAAGTCAATAAATCACTCCAAAAGCTTTGAAGAAGATGATCTGAGAGGAATACACATAATCTCATTACAGTTAACTGCTGGGCAAGTACTTTGGTGGGTAGACAGCACTGTATACATTTTATTTAATTGAAGGTTTGTATGGGTTCATTAGCTGAATTGTAATTGCAGTTTTAACATATGCTCAGAAAATATTCTATGATGTGTTAATGTTGCTTCTGGAAAATATTAAGATGTTGCTTCCTAACACATTGGGCTAGTAGAGCAGAGGATAAAAGAGAATCAGTAAGTACTTAGGTTTAAAAAACACCTATGGGAGAGATCTCTTATGGGGATTGTGATTTCAGATAGTGAGGCAAATAGTGATATAGATTAGAAACAGTGCGGAAAACAGGTTGGATGTAAATATTCATGTCTGAGTACAGTAAGTGATCAACATGGGAGAATTGCAAGGATCCATATAATGACCACTGTATGGATGCTTCCACATCCATTTTTGGTGTGGGAGCCCCGCTGTCCTTTGGAGTGAAGCACGAGACTTTTTATTCCTTCAGGAGTAAAGAACATAAGTACCTTTGCTTCATAGCCTTCTTTTGTTTTACCAAGCTACTAAGCCCTTCTCGATATCTTGTCACAAGAACTCCCAAAGTTAATTTTTAGTTGTGTGAGAAATCCTTTTGCTAGCTGCAGATGCACGGTGTTCCACTCTCACTGGAGATCCACTTTTGTTGCATGAGGGCAAGTGATACAGATACCCTCAGTTACTCCTTTTCCTCTATGTGTCATTCATGTCCTTTATAAAATCTTCACCAGGATGCTTTTTCTTATCCTTTTTGACACTAACCGTGTGCAGCCCAATCCAATTCCCTTTAGACTGACATTTGTTACGGCCTCCGTGACTGCTTTTCTTTCTGTGTGTTGCCCCAGTTTGCTGGGCAGAGAATGGAACAAAGCATGGCACCTATCGTTCAGTCACACCTATGGTTTCACCCAGGACTTACTTGTCTAGTCAGAGTGATATTATTGCTATTGAATACTTAGGCAGTTGTCCTAGGTGAGAGTAAACTAGTCATTCATTTAACGGCACGCTGAAGTTTTCAGATTTCTTGCTTGCTGTTGTACTGCTCATACACTCCCGTGTATTGTTTCTCTTTTCTGAGTGTAACAGAGCTCCTGAATGAGATGGGAAAAGGCAGCAAGTGGTGTTTCTTGCTGCAAGCTATGAAAAACCCCGTGTCTCCTCTCTTCCCCTCGCCTCTCCCTTTCCTCACCTCCACTACTGAAGTGGAGGAACAGTTCAAACCAGCCCTCCCTCCTTGTATACATCTGCATTTGCTTTTCACCTGCCCTAAAATTGTGCTTTAATGGTAATGACAAGAAAAAAGATCACCATTAGGGAGAAAAGAAATAACACTATGAAGCAGAGAGTGGGCAAGTATGTATTTGCAGGGGATACTATTTTGCCGAGGTAAGGCCAAGTGGAGTTGTGCGTGAGTTGTATTAATGCACTTATGAATGGATTGCTCAAAATGAGCTATCCTATGCCATTATGAAATGCTTTGGGCAATTACTTAGACCTCAGCAGTTTGATTAGACCTTTCCTTTTATATCTGGAACTAGCCACAGACAAAGAAATCACATATGGGACTGCTCTTTTTATTTCAGCCATTGACTCTGTGAGTCCTCTTTCTGACATCCAAAGCCCCTTTTGAAATCAGGGAATGATAACAAGAAAAGTCAGCCAGCATAAGAAGTCATTTATGCTTATGAATCTGGGTAGTTGCCCATCTGCACCCAGCATCGATAGTAACTCACCTTGAATTTAAAACCTTAAAAGCATCCATTATTTTTTTTGCACAAGTGAAGATGTGCTGTGGATAATATCCAAATTGGTGTGCCATTAGCATTCACCTTTGTTCTGTAGTTTGGTGCCCAAATAGGTCAATTTTGTGCCCATCCCTCTATTACCACCAGCCCATAAGAAGGGCTGAGGCAGATTGGTGTCAGCTGAGGGAGGGGGGAAGAGAGTACTTTTGATACTTCTAGTAAAAACTGTCATGGGGAAGGAAAGCTACTGTATGTTTTCAATTAAAGGACAAAGTAAAGAATTGAGGAATAAAGGAGGTGCTGGTAATGGAGAAAGAATGAAGTATAAAGTGAGACTGATCAGCCTCCCTCAGAGAATGGATTATTTTCTGACACAAATTTTTGGCCAAAGCTTTTTTTGGGCAAGGTTTCAAGAGACAATGTAATATGACTCAGTATAAATGGGAATTTGGGATAATGGATTAATTATTTTCTGACACAAATTTTGGGCCAAAGCCTTTTTTTGGGCAAGGTTTCAAGAGACAATGTAATATGACTCAGTATAAATGGGAATTTGGGATAATTTTTCTCTCTGCATTTTAAATAGTTTATATAAATCTGCCACTTTTCAAATGATGTATTAAAGCACTCTTGTGGTTGCTTAATACCAATATTCCTCTGAGATTTTACAAATACATCGGCAGCATTAGATGGATGAAATCCAGCCTGCCATAATTCAAATACCCAACATAGGCAATGCTTCGCTGAGCATTTAAGTATGCAGGCTGGAAAGCAGGGGAAAACAACAAGTCTGCCTTAATGTCACTGCCACACTTCTCCTGAAGCCTATGATGGGCAGCCTGGGAAACCTTCAGGTGAAGATGCAGTCTGCTTGTAATTGTGTTTCCTGGTTTTGACTATGGAGGGACCAGAGGCATTTCCCACAGGTGGTCCATTCCCTCACTCCTTCCACTGGCACTCAGGGGAATACTGAGCACCCCCCGTCCACCCATTCATGATGTTCCCTGGCCCTTTGCAAAGAAGAGGTGCAGCATGCGCTACTGCCTGCTCTTTGTACCGTGGTTTCCAAGGATGTGAAACCCTCCAGGTAGATGTAGTTGTTCAGCCCTTATGGGGGCTACAGTTCTACTGTAACATCCCAGGAGATCACCTTAAACCTGATTTGCATCCCTCACCCAGACCATGATGGGATGGAAACATTGCACAAGTATGAGTTCAAGGGTTAGGACAAGGGGCAAGAAGGGCCCTGGCTTGAAATCACAGGATTTTCCCATTTCCAGGTTAATTGCTGCACCTCCTAGGATTTTTCTCACAAGGTTGTTGGTCTTATTCCCTACCACTCCCTCATTTAGTTAGTGAGGTGCATCTGTCTTAATATGGGGTGTGACAGAGCAATGAGTACCCATGTTCATGAAATAAAAACTTCTGAGCAAATATGAGTGGCTAAAACTTAAGTCTCCCTAAGAAATTTTAAGCTAAATGAGAAAACAACTTATGCCTTTGGGTGCCTGTGGGATAAAGCAACCCATGAAAATAGGTGAGAGAACTCACTATTTGAGATTTACATGATCTGGATTTTGAGGATACACTTCTGGTATTTTGCACTCATCCATACCATTTGCTTTGTTATCTGAAAGATACTCTTCCTCTATCGGCCCCTAACATTGCTGTTTAAACCATAAAGCATAGTAAAAATCAGCTAATTAGGAAGAAAGTTACACAAGTATTCATATGTTTTTGTCTTATATCTCATAATTTCACCTCACATTCTCCAGCATTATTCTATGGGAGGCATGTCGCAGGGATGTCACAGCCCATTGCTCAGTGAAAAAAGTGAATAGCAGACAGGGCAGAGAAGGCTGAGGTCTCTTGTAGTTCTACTCTTTCCAAAAGGTAAACCGTGCCAGGGACTTAATCACATTAATTTAGAAAGGTGAAGACAGAAGTGGAGTTCAAGCTAAGGGGAGATTGGGCTAGCCAGTGTGGCTGAGATAAATGTATTCAAGATGAATCATTCTGATGAGATTTGACTTAAAATATTTATGGAGCAAATCAAAGTAATGACTTAGACATAGAGGGTTTTTCAAAGAATGTGGAAAAGACATGAGAGATCTCTGGAAAGCAGTAAAGATCATACCCATTTTTAAATGGTGGAATACAGAAAAAACCACCAGATTATAGACTTGACAGCCTAACTTCAAACCACAGGAAAAAAATTAAATATCCAGAAGATAATGTCATTATAAAGATCTGTCAACAAGGATTCAAGCCAATCCACTTACTTTCTTTGCATAAGTGGAAAGCAATAGGTGTAAAATATCCTGACTCCATTAAGGTCTCTGAGACCACTCCTGTGTCATGTTCTTGTAAGCAAACTGAGGAAATAAGGCCATATGTGTCCACTAAGAGGAAGAATCAGCAATTGGTTCTCTAACAAGGTGCGGGGTGTTTTGAGAGGGGGATTTTTATTAGGAGTTTAGGGGTCACAGCCTTAAAAAAAAAAACAAAAAAAAAAACCCCAAACAGAAGTAGCTTGAAAACCTTAGCCTCACTTGCAGAAATAATGGACTCTCCCTGATTGCCCTAAGTGCTGTTGAAAACATCGCAGAGGGTGCGAGTCATCCTACCTAAAGTCAATCTGCAGCTGTTGCCCAGGCTCTTCCCACAACCAGTGCAATGGCATCTCTTTCGTGATTCATCCCATCCAAGGGTAGAGGTTGAGGATAAAGGAAATGAATCACTCCCCAGAGTTTCCTCTCCCTGCCATCGCATTGACTGTAGGGGATTGTAAAGTATACCTTACAGTAGCCACTTTTAAATAGCTAATATTATGTGAGATGAATCCCATCTCTAGTAACCACTTCATTATCCAGATTCTCAGAGATAGCTGAAAGTAGACACTAAGCGGATCTGATAACCTGACCTGGGATCTGTTGACTGAGTGATGAGGCTCCTACATGAAATAGGTTATATGGGGATCTTAAGACTCTTGCCAGTTCCTGCATTTTCCAGATAAATCACTGGGCTCACTCAGGGCTCTGGATACAGCAGGGAGGCAGGATCACATTACCATCTGGTAGTTTTAGTTACCAGCCTCTCAGGAGCAAGCATGAAACATAGGGTGTATGCCTGGGTCACAGCCTGTGCAGTATTATCGAGTGGAAAGGAGTGCAAATAAATCAGTGGAGTTAATGCTGATCCCCTGCCCCAAACATCCTCTTCCCACATAGGACACAAGGGTGTTAATGGAAGCCTTTCTTGTGAAATGAAGGACCAAGAATTGTATCTTAATGGAAACAATCCTTGAATGGAAGGACTTCTTTGTGCCTTATACCTGGTACTTTGCAGACTCAGGTAGGGTGGTGGCTCCACAAATATTGATAATTCTGCTATGGAAGAATTATGAGGATAATTCTCCTTTTAGCATAAAAAAAGAGGGAGGAACAGCAGACCTTTCTGCACTAAGAACCAGGAGAGAGCTCTGCTTCCCCACAGGATTTTCCATGCAGCCTTTCAATGCAAGTTCTGTTCCACTCCACTCACAGCGGCTGGCCTCAGCAAGGGGCTTGTGTCCCACCACACCGTCACTCTGACACCAGCAGGTTTTTCAGCAGGGACAAAGGATGGGTCTTAGGGTTGATGCAATGACTGTGAATTTTAGGCACATGCAGCTCTCTGATTTGGATCAAAGGATTGGCTTCTCCTCTTCGTTTGGATGGAGTTTGAAATCGCAGCATGTGGCAAGGATTACAGAGACCAGGAGGGAGGTTGTACCGCGGAGGTCCAAAGGTTGGACCCCATTTCAGCCCTCTTTTTGTGAGGGAAGTCTCTGTGTTGTCTGCTGTGGCTATGCTCCTCATCCGAGGCACTGAGCTCCAGGCCGAGGTGGCGTGGAGGCTGCTCGGCAGCAACCACAGGGTCCTGATAACCACAGGAGCAATTGCTGCTGAGAAGGACTCACCCTGAATACCCCAGCACATAAACCTGTTTACTTTGTATTATAATGCTCATATGGGTAAGGGAATGATCAGGAATGCACACAGGCTGAATAAGGATCTTATTAACAGATGCCAGTAATTAGGCAGATGAAGCAACAGGTTTTTGCTTACGTGCCTTCTTCCCTAATCCATATTTTAAAGCTTACTCACAGACCCTCACAGGACAATCCACTTTCCCCTGTGTATTTGGCAGTGTGGGGAATGAAGTGTTTGAAAGAAGGAGGAAACGAGCTGTTCCGTTACAAAATACTTAAACCCTCTGTGCTGGTAGAATACGAGGGCAGGTACCTAAACATAATCCTGTAGTTTCTCTATCCAGCTGTAGGGACAAATTGCTCTATCAGGTGGACAGCCTGCTGCTGGTGAGATTCTTAAAAGGCTCCACATCCTGATGGAAGTTGCAGTTAAAATCAGCATACCGGCCCCTTGGTGTCATCCAGACAGTTCCTGCTGCAGGCAAAAAAACAGATTCATGTTGCTAAATGGTGATGGCAGTAAGTGATTCCCAGAGCAGGATATGGAGCGCATCATCTTACCCCGGTCCACTCACACCTGTCTGAATATGAGATGATGCTTTGTAAGGCACTGTGAGCTTCAGAGCTTCTTTTTTTTTTAAAAAAAAAGCATATTGTTATGTTCATTCCCGTTTTGTGCAATAATTGCAGGATCAATGGATATCTACTTCTCCAGAAAGGTGCTTCTTTACATCTTGAAGTTCCATGAGAAAAAAAGTTAATCCTGTGTTTATATTAGAGGTCACAATATACCTTCTTCAGGCCATCAAAAGCCAAAAGTTTCAATACAAAAAACGCACATCATGCTATGCAGTTTTATGAGTATATGCACACGTATTCATGTGCATATTCATGTGTGTTTTAGTGTAAAATAACATAAAACTAATTTTATCTTTTCTCATGGTTGCCACTCTTTGCCTGATCCCCTCTCTTCTCCAAGACTTCTCACACATTCCTAACTGTCCCATTTTCTTTTTCTTTGCATACCTGCCAGATTCTTCCTCTGCCCACATAAAAATTTCTGGCATGTCTGTTACTCTGTGTATATAGTTGCCAGCACAACTGTTCTCACTTGCTTCTCAGTTTTCTAACAATAATACCAGACTGGGTTTAAAAATACAATGATGCTTAAAAATAGTGACAGGCAAAAATACCAAGGTATGAAATACCAAACACAAATACTTTTATTTCTTTCAATTTCTAAGCAAAAAGTCTTGCTTCTCTTCATTTTCCACAGCAGGCAGCAGCGCTCTGATGAATTCACTGTAGATTCATTTACCACCTCTGCATGACCTTGTCATGCTGAGGCTCTGAGCGAGGCTGGCTGAGCTGCAATTTACAGCTTCCCCCATCCATATTGGGAAAGAAACTGAAGAGGAAATACTGAATGCAGAAGAGAATTTTTTCTTTTTTTTTTTTTTTCCCCATTTAGGGATGTCATGCATACTAAGCCAAACAGTTCCTGAAATAGGAGCTCTTAAAGATAAGGTTGGGATTTATTTTTTTTAAGCCAGTTGTTTAAATACTTAGTCACCTAAAGTTAGTCACTCCAGTCTCCCTCTATGTAGCCATAATGGGAAATATGCACCTCCAAAGGCCAAACACCCTGAGACTATGTCCAGAGCTGGTCAGATAAATCCTTAATAGAATTATCTGTTTCTCTACTACTGACTGTAACTGGAGCCCAATCTACTAATTAAAATTAAGGGAGGCGCATCCCCCACTTGATGTGCCAGTTAGCAATGTAGTTCCACTCTTCTGTGGATGGAGGGTTACCAAAAATGGTTGATCTTCTGGAGAATGTGGCCAATGTTCTTTGTATCTTAATTTCTTAAGGAGAGCAGTTATACAAGCACTTACAAGGTGCAAAAGTACAGATCTGGTCCAAGCAGAATTCTTACTAAATTACATCATGACAGGTTAAGTGGATGTTGAATTCATTGCCGTAGTGGACGCCAATTGTTTTTTCCTTCCAATTGCTTGACTTTATTTAGTCATTCCATTTGCCTGAAGGATTAGTCCCAAGGTTTTTAGGCTGCATGTTTGAACTATTATGCTATTTTTGTTGAACAGATGCATAACTTGTGGGTAATATTTGTTTTCAAAACAAAATTTTAGTGTTTTTCCCCTCCTCCATCTTAACAATTAAAAAAAAAAAAAAAGAAAGGATTAGTCTCAACGTAACACAGCTGAGAAATCTACAGTAGCCAACTGCTGGTGCTCCTGGTAAACCAGTGAAAATTAACTCCTTCAGGGAAGTAGATGCATGTTTCAAAATCACTACGAGTTTTTTTATTTTGTTTTGTTTTGTTTTGTTTTAACAAAGAATAGATTTTTTTTAAAATGAAATAATCCTAGCATTAATTTGGATATTAATTATGACTGATCTACAAATGAACTGAATACTTTTCTTAACTTTAAGCACGCAATTAGTCTCACTGTCTATTCACATGCTAGACATAATACTTATGCACTTTGTTAAACATAAAATATGCTGCCAGAAAGTGTCACTGTCATTAGATTACTACAGCAACGCATATATGAACTTTACAGCATAATTTCCCTGATTAACATGATCATTATTAAGGGAACCTTCTTTCAGAGAATATAATTCAATTTTTACAGGCTGTCTTTAGTGAAAAAAATCTCTTGCACAGAGTGGAGAGTGCTTTTTATGATGATGTTGCTGATGATCAGTCTACTGTATTTTTAGGGAAACACTGCACTCTGCAGGTGAAAACGCTTCCCCATCTTTGAATACACTGAAAGGGTTTTGGGAAAGTCCCACAGATTGTCTTCCCTGAGCAGCTCATGCTTGTTAACCAAGGAAGTGCATTGTCTGCAGCATCCTTGTCAATGGGAATGAGTCTTTCTTCCTTCTCGACTTACTGTCTAAAGAATACCCCAAAATATATAGATATTCTGTATCATTCACTGCAGTAAAGAAAATGAACTATAGAATAAGTGCAGGATGGCTGTTCACATAATTTGCAGGGCTCAATAGAAAGTTCCATGTCAAATCTAAATGCCCTTTGCCATTTCCTGATGCCAATCCCACAAACTGAATTCCCAGTTAGAAATAGGAGCAGTCAGTAAGGCTCAGCTCCAAGCCTGCACTCCTCAAGTGAGCGCCTTGCCTGTTTACCCTCCTTTATCATTGTCTTGCAGCAGTATCATCTCTTCCTAGTCTCTGTTTTCTGATTTTTGGCCATTAGATGGCAATCGTGACCATCAACTTCCTGCGTTCATGTCCTCCAATAGCCAACACGCCTGTGTACCCACACTCCTAAGAAAAGCTTTCCTCAGCCCTCTCTGCTTTTCTCATTTCTAGCAGCAGTAGTTATGCAGAGACTGGTTGTTACACCAGGTTAGTAACCCGGTAAACTGGTTACCTGCTTTGTACCTGGGAGAAAGGAATTGCTCAGAGGAACAGTCCTGTCGTGGAACGAGATGTTCACTCCGGCTGGAAACAGCAGCACTGCTGCTAAGGCTGCTGGGAACTCTCCTCTGAGTGGTTTTCTCTCCAGTTGTCCTGAATAGCACCAAGTGGCATGTCTCTGGCTGGTGGTTTTTTTTGGCATACAGTAGCTTTGTGGCTGTAGGCTGAAAAAGTTTCTGGTACATCTATTCATCCCCAAGAACAAGGTTCAAGCAGTTTTTTAGTTGACAATCTTTGTTACCACTCTCCCTTTTGTCAGGGATTGGAGGCTTGCCAGATGAATCACCCTGAGGCCTATCACTGACTTTGTCCATACTTTAGCCCCTAAAGAAGTCTACAGTGCCAGTAGAGACTGGTTGGTGTTTTCTGCGTTTTCTGCCTTGCCCTGGCTGCAGAGCTACGGCGGGGCCACAGATGCTCCCTCCGTGGGAGGTGCCCACCAGCATCTTCCATGTGCAGTGAGCCCACATGCCTGGTCGGCCATGCAAGCACAGGCTCACACGCATCCCAGAGCTGCAGGGGTTGGGCAGCTGCTGGACCCATGCTGGGGGCAGCTGATTTTACCTGCCTCTGGTCACGAGCAGATTTTCAGTTTGGCTGCAGAGAAGCCATCATTCGCTGCCATCTGATATCCCTGGTGTTAGCAGATCCTCCCTCTCTCCCCTCTCACCATGGGGAAACTGGACAGTACTTTGTAAATCCCCATTCAGTGTTTAATCCTCATTTTCCCTTCAAGTAGCCCCACACAGATTCACAGACTCACAGAGTGGAGGGGGTTGGAAGGGACCTCTAGAAATCATCTAGTCCAACCCCCTGCCAGAGCAGGATCACCTAGAGTAGATCCCACAGGAACAAATCCAGGCGGTTTTGGAAAGTCTCCAGGGAAGGACACTCTACCAGCACATTCCCGTTCTGCCGCTGTACAGGTGGCAGGATAACCCCTGTTGCTGTTTAACTGGAGGGGGAACAGGTAACCCACCAGACACGGGAATACCCTTCAGTACCAAGCAAAGCTTCTGCCTTTGATTTCTGGGGCCTCCTTTGTAGATGGCATTGCCAGTGTTAAGATCTACCAGAAATCAGTTCATAGTCCTTTCCAGGGGCACGTCTCTTCATCAGGGAGGCAAACACACTTGTGTTTAGGGCAGCATCCATGCCCGTGCAGAAACACCAATGGCTCCAGAGGGTCACGTCTGGGTGCACGTTCTCCTTAAGGGGCCCCAAAGCAGGCTGCATATGCTGTGCCCTGACTACAATAGCTTTTGTTCAGGTAGGTATGTTCCTTACAGCAACAACCTGAAAAGAACTTTTATAGCCCCATTGTAAATATTTATGACATCTGCTCTCAAGCTTCTTGTTGACAGCTGCTGGTTAGCTCAGGATTTGTATGACATAGGGAACTTCTAACCAGTGTTAGTAACCCACAGCTACTGAGGCAGGAGCTCCATCGTTTTTACGTGTTGCAGTACTGAGTACTGGGCTGCGACACTTCTGTAAACATCTCCTTCTGGCAGCTCTGCAGTGCCTGCTATCCACCAACTGTCAGAATGTCAGATCCTGCCAGGCTGGGCCAGTTCCCCAGCTCCATAGTCCAGGTGTAGACTGTGTATGCAGATGGGGTAGCAACCACATTGTCTTTCCAGTCTGGAATGGCTCTGTCTAATACCCTCCAAATAAAAAATTCAGGCATGTATCCCTTAAAATCCTCCTTTCCACCCCACCCCCCGCCTCTGAATGACCACCTTACCTTAAACTTTTCCATGATCCAGAAGAGGTCTTCCAACAGGTGGTCTGGTCATGGTACCTCCATGGTCTGGCAGGTACATGCAAAGCTCATGAGCATGCTTAGCCAAAATATCTGCCGGTCCTACACAGAGTGTGTTCCTCTTGTGGCCTCAACACGGCATGAGCAGCTGTCCCTAAGGCAGGGTCATTCATCTCCAAAGGGCATTATATTCTTTTATTTTGCCTGAGTTGAGAAATACTGATTGCATTCCACTGTCTCCTGGCTTTGTTGCCTGGATGGCAATACTGTTGTGGTTCCAATATGTGCCTTTTCTTCTTCTCATGAAAGAAGGCCAGAGCCACAGGGTTGCAACCTGCCCACCAAAAGGGCAAGCTACGTGGTTTGGGTCAGGCTGA
Organism: Eurypyga helias; assembly: GCF_000690775.1. Classification (NCBI taxonomy): domain Eukaryota; kingdom Metazoa; phylum Chordata; class Aves; order Eurypygiformes; family Eurypygidae; genus Eurypyga; species Eurypyga helias. The sequence continues at coordinate 20,927 of NW_010257874.1, forward strand.
GGCTGGGGATGGGAAGGGAACCTGTGCCTGAGAGGTATGATGGTGTTTGGTGAAAAGGGATGGCTGAACCTGGGAGGTGTGGAAGAGAAATGGCACCTTGTGCCTTAGCAGCGATGTCACCTGGTGCAACAAGCAAAGCTGAAACTGGAAAGCCATTCATAATTCCGGTGTTTTCAGAATCTTGACGGCTTAACCTCCACCTTTTAATTTTTGTTTCTTCGTAATATTTATAGTTGTAGATTTCTGGCCCATACTGTGATGAAATTAGTCAGCTTTTATGACATTTCTAGAGGGAATTTCCTCTGACAGACTTTATAATTTGTTCTGATGGGGGTGTGTCACATTACAACGTACATAAAAATAACATTAATTATCAGTTGCTAGGGATTTTTTTTTTAAATTATTGCTGTCTTTTACACACTTCAGCTTTTTCCACTTGTCATAAAGAATTTATGTTGAAATCTGAAAGTGTGGCAGTCTGCATCGTTGTAGAGTATTTTGTGGAGTATTAATATGAAATTCTTTTCCTCTCCTGAGCTGCTGAGGGAGTGATGTGATATCAGCTAGACAGTCAGAACAGCCTCTCAGAGAGGCTCTGCTTCTGGGGCAAGTGAAACACAAGGAAGGCATGTCAAACATAGTGATATTTGCCAAATCGGCATTTTACTTAGTTTTCTCTGATATGAAGATGATTTTTTTAAGTCGCCTGAACAAAGAACAATGTCCTTGTAAAATCACTGTCTTTAAAGGCATGATAAGAAAGTAAATACAAAATAGGGAAAGGGCAATAGAAATATATTATCCTTAAGGACCAGAAATAATGAATACACAGTTTTGAACATGAAAAATCATTCTGCATGTTTCAAAACTGTAATTTCTCCAAGTTGTGGTTCAGAAAAAGGCAATGAAAAAGCAAAACTGAGAGTGTGTTTTGCTTTTTAACAGAAATGTTTATAAGAAAAAGGCATGTTATGATTCTGTACCAGTAGAGGGTACTGAGGAATATGCAGAAGGGTTCTCATTTTTTAGGGCTAACATTATAGTACTGGTGTGTCCAGAAAATGGCTTTCTCTTTGCAGTTCTTTCCATTACCTTTTTCATTACCTGGTTGCTCTCAGTGAGGCTTATAGAAATAGATTTTACATTTTTCGTGTCATAGGGCGACATTAAGTAGCATGCATTATTGAACTGCCCTATAACCATAACTAAAAATAAGAAATGGAAAGAATCGATCACAAAAAGACCTTTCTGCCAATCACAGCAGTATGGGTTCTGTGACAGAAGCCTGTGGAAATGTCTTGTTCCAGAAAGTCGACCAGAGGGAAGGCATCTGCACTGGAAAGGGAACAAACTACTTCGAGGTAAACATTTTAGTGGTGTGTAGGCTACTGTAACTAATGGCATCGCAGACCAAATCCTGTTCAAGGATCCCCAGTCCAATGGTCCATTCTGGCCAGTAGTTTAACAAAGATAGGCAATCATGTTAGTTTTAACTCATTTGGCTGTAAACTTCAACAATCTCTTTGCAGAATGAAAATGCACAGAAAACTGCTGGGGAATTTTCTCTTCCTACCAGTACTGACACCTCACATCAAACATTAGTCAGAAAGTTTCCAACTGCTCAAGTTTTCATTTAATATCACCCGAATGAAAGATAGAAAGATTTTGTAAATATCAATACCCGGTCTATTTTTACCACCTCTTCAATAGCAAGGAAATGAAAATAAAATATGAAACTACTTGTTGAAACTTCCTGAATCTGGAGAACTTAATTTCTTTGTTGAAATATGCTTTTTATTAAATTTAAATGGATGGTGAAAATAGTGAAAATGCTGTAGTTTTGGCAAATCCTTTTACTGACAATGTTTAGAAAAAAACCTTGATATTGTAGATGTGACACATTTGAAATTTTCAAAACTAAATTATTCCCCATTCTGGCATCAAACTGAAATTATTTTAAAATAATTTATCGATTTTGTTGTTAGAAATTTTGTAAAGACTGGATTTAAAGTTAAGAAGTTCAATGACAAATTATTTCATTAAAATTTGTAATATTTTTTCTGTATTTTACAGTTCATGAAAAGTTTTAAGATTTGACAGATTTTCCGTATTTGTTTGGGAATAACTGGTTAATGTTTTAGAATTTTTTTTTGCAAGGTAGAAGCCTGTTTCTGCACTGCTCAAACTTTAAGGAGCAAAATAGCAGGATAACCATTTGATTAATTGTTAACAAATTTTTCAAGAGTTGCATAAATTTGTCGTAATTGCATGACTTGAATTCCATATAGCTGAGGGAAGTGTGGATTTAGTGCCTTATTTCATCACTCACATTACTTTCAAAATTACCATTGTTTCTTTTCTAATCTTAATTTAATTTTCTCTATGCAGTCTGGTTCAGATTTTCCATGGAGCCTTTGGGGAGTAGGAAAATTTGATAATCTCTTTTCTTATGAATGGTTTTGGAATGAACCACAAATGATGGAGGTGGAAGGACAACACCTTATATGATGTAAGAATCTGAAGCAATCAGCAAGGTGGCAGCAGCAGTATTCCCACTGACTGGTTTTAAGATCGAGGGTAGCTGCCCGAGTTCTCAGGGTCCCTTTACAGTCAGTGGAGATGATTGTTCTCCCAAACATCAGGGTCTGGCCCTTTTGGAAAAGCTTGTCTCTGTCTGACTGTAGATGAGCCAATGTAGTCAACATAAGCATTTACAATGCCATATGAGAACAATTTTTCTTTGTGAAAAAGAGATTATTTGGCTAATTATTCTAAATAGCACAAAACTAAAGCCCCCCTGTTGGAAAATGTAATAGTTTAGCAGCAGCCTATGTTATATGTATTATTTAATGAAAATACTCTCCTAAAGCCCATACCCATAGCTGTGTCTCTGCTAATCTATATGTGCCATTGCAATTACAGGCAGATTTTTTATTGAATTCAAAGACGACAAGCACAAAGAACTAGATTTTACATGGAAATTATTTTTTCTTTTCTTAAATTCAGCTTTGAAGTCCATAAGGTTATTATCAAAAAAGGAGAAAAAGAAACGTTATTTTTAGGAATGCTAATATCTTTTTTGGGGAAGACAGAAGTGTCTCCCTTATGAGAGGAATGGTGTATTCCTCTAGCATAATTAATATTCTTATGAGCAAACCCATGCCTGTTGATGAAGCCGTTAAGTGCCTCCTTGTGTGCTTCATCTGTGTTTCTTGTCTATTATTAAATAGCTCTATTTCAATCACTTTAAATAAATGACACTTAGCTGGTGATATGAGCCATGAAGTGCCTGGGCCTCAACCACTGCTTTTGTGTCTTCAGGGAATTCAGTAAGAGAAAGTATAAATTCAGTTTCCATTAGGCAGAAAAATGTACTGAAAGACAAGCAGGTAGTTGAGTACTTTGGTGGACAGGGAACTATCTGAACTGTAAAAGACAATTTCAAAATGAATAATGAAGGAGGAAGAATAAGTTAATTGAATGATAGACAAAGATTTAGGAATTCCACTGGAAAATGAGACCCTAAGTTTGAACTATGTGAATCCATAATATTTAATTTTAGCTGAAGAGTTGAGAAAACTTTTCCCCATATCACCAGCATATTATAACATTTATGGATATGATCTTCTATTTATCTAATATTATCACACTTCTCATAAAATCAGGCCAAAGCTTTATAGTTTGGGACTCTTGCAAACTTCTGCAGTCTTTTCAATACAAATACTACTTTCCAATGAAATTGCAGCTACCTTCACAGTTCAGGTAGTTTCTCCATGCTGATAAAGCTACTTCTAAGCCAAAGGTTGATTTTTCTGTCTCATCACTGAATAAAGACTGTATAAAATCTGATGTAGTAGCTGCTATTTTCTGTGAGTCCTGCTGTTTCCAGACAGAAATGGCTCACAGCCTTGCTCACCTCCTAGGCCCTTTCCTCCAGGCCAAATTGAACCTATGCAATTGAACCAAATTGAACCTATGATGCCCTATGCAATGTTAGTGTTGTAGGGAGTGTTTTGTGTGGCCGTGGATGCAGATCCAGGGACTTTGTCAGGCAGGGCTATTATAGCAGTAAAAATCATAGGAGAAGAATCAGTGTTTCGCTGAAACATCATCCAGGCTTGTAGATCTGCGTTCACTGTGCTCTAACCTGCCTGATGTTCTGGTATTACAAAGATGAGATCAACTGCCAGCCATGGGACGTTCATGTTAACATTTACATATAGCCATTTTGAGAAATCAGGAATTCAACAGGCACATTCAGGAGGACTTGGAAGTCCAGTTGCACTGAATAATTTAATTTATTAGACAGGAAGATTGCTTGCTTTATGTGATAAAGGTGTCTCTAAAAACAGAGACAAGTTACGCTGCTGGCCTCAAAAAAAAAGTCTATTTGCAAGCTGGGGTAACTTGTTATGTTGAAGCAAAAGTAGCTGAAAGGAGGGATTACTGTTGGCAAGATTTTTGTACATATATTTTGACAGTATAAATTATTACTGCTGAAATTGTATGACATTTATTATTTATGAGACCTAAAATATTACTTTTCAGCCTAGATGCTTTATGTGTGCTCTCCATTCAAAAAAATGCTGTAGTTCCATTAAGTTTATAAATATTTTTGAGAAATGTTGTGGACCATCAGGGGATTTCTGGCAGGGAATATTATAAAGTTTGTTGTGGGCTATGAGAAGATACACCAGTCTACAAAGGCTTTTAAATTTATCTACATAACTCTAATCTCCAACTTTCCATAAATAGCTGAGGTGGTTTCCATCAAACACTAGCTTTTCCAGAGAGTTGTTGACTAAAATAGTCTCTGTGAGTGTAAAATGCCAAGTAACTTGATGAGTAGCTGAGGTTGAAAGATATGGGGTCATCCAGTCCAATCCCCTTTGCTCAGAATAGGATCAGCTAAGGCAGGTTGCTCAGGATTGTGTCCAGTTAAGTTTTGAATGTCTCCAAGGATGGAGACTCCACAACCTCTCTGGGCAACCTGTTTCACCCTCATTTTTTGTATTCTGAAAACAGGGATTGTGGTCCTGCTTTTTGCTTTGTTCCTTCCACTCAGGATCCTGACCTTCACCATGTCATGGTCACTGCAGTCAAGGTTAGTCCTCACCTTCACATCCTGGACTTTTGATACTTCCCTTTTTTCTAAATATGATGTCCAGAACAATGCATCCCTGTGCGTGTCAGCTCCTCAATCATCTCTGTCAGAAAGTTGTCATCAGTGCACCCCAGAAACAACCTGGATTGCTTGTGCCCCACTGTATTGTGCCACAATGTCATTGTGGTTGAAGTCCCCAATCCTCTCCAGGATTCAGTCCCACATCCTGAAGGACCAGGATGTGCAAATATGGGACACCTTCCAGTTGTCTGAAGAAGTCTTTATGTATTTCTGCTTCCACTCACAACATTGTCACTCATTTTGATCTGCCTGCTAATCCTGACCCACAGGCTCTCAGCTGGCTCACCATATTTTCTCACAAAAAAAAATAACTGCACCACCTCACCATCCTGTCCTGTTCTTCCCAAAAAGTCTGTATCCAAAATCAGAGCATTCCAGTTGTATGAGCTGTCCTCCCCATATCTCTATCATACTGATGAGGTTGTAGCCCTGCAACTACACACAGACCTCTAATTCCTCCTTTTGTTCCCCATTCTGTGAACATTAGCGTATAGGACTTTAGAGAGTCATCCACATATAATTTCCAGAAAAGTGTGAGAGTTTCCACCATCATTCTGTCATCTTGGCGCTTCCTTATTCATGTGCATACACTTGAGGTAAACCTCCTTAAATCTTGTTTTGTTGCTTTCAAGGTTTTAAAAACCTAAGAGATAGATGAAACTCAGTTTATATATTATATTATCCCTGCCACAGTAAAATACAGCTTATTTTCACCAAGATACAACGCCTCTAAATAGGTCATTCATGAAAAGCATAATGAGAAACCAGTTTATGACTGGAGAAATATAAATATTTCATATTAGGCTGGAAGATAAAATTGGTACCATTCAGAGCTTGGCTAATGGTATTAAAAGACAAATTCAAACACAATGTTCTCTAAACACCTTCAAATTTCTTTTTGTCAGTGAAGAAACACACTGTTTGAACTTTGAAGGATTTATCAAAAAGGTTGCTTTCAGCAAAGACATATCGTTGCTGAGCTTATCTTCTGGCAAAGGCATGTTATTTACTCCAGGTCTGTATCTGGTTTTGATTGATTTCCTCTTAATAGTACTGTTGTTGTTACCCTGTGATAAAGGTGATATTCTGCTGCCAGACAAAGAAATTGTACTTAGCTTGGTGAAAGACTGAAGCCCACTGGCCTGATAAATTGAACTCCAAAACTGCAGGTAGGAATATTTTTAAAATATCTGAAAGCTCTATGTGTTCATTATAAAGGCCTTGAGCATCAAACTTCTTAAACACACTTTCTGGAGGGAAGCAGGTTACGGGAGTTGTTAGACGGGTTTATACACCTGGGATTGCACGTTTCCTCCACGATGAAAAGATGAGTCAGGAAGCTATAAATGACAGAGAGTAAGAACTCACCCCAGGCCGTACCTTTTGTTGAGCAGTTGAATTCAAGAGGAGCAAGCTTTAGCCGTCAGGCCAGCTGGGAGGTGTCACTGGAGGGAGCATTGAAGGCCACCCCTTTCCCAGGTCCCGGAGGGCGACGGGCAGGCTCCAGGCAGCGGCTCCCGCTCGGCACCTTGGACAGCTCTCACCCGCGGTCCCCAGCTGGACCCCGCGCTGCCCGGGGGCGGCCGGCCATGGCCCCTGGGAACGGGTCTCCAGGGAGGGGGCAGCTTGCTTCAGCCTCCGGGGAGGGTCTTCACAGAGGTCGCACGGTGTGGGAGGAGACATGCTCTGTGAGGGAAGGGTTGGGGGTTTGGAGGGATTTGGTTGTTTTGGGGGGCTTTGGGATGTTGGGTTTTTTTGGGGGGGATTATTGTAAAGCTGATTCTCCTCCAAACAGTTCTGCCACTGCGCAAGTGCAACGAATGTTGCTGATGGAAAATGTGCAATTATTTATTGAATTCATAGTAGGTAAAGGAAATGGAAACCCAGCTGGTATTTTACATAAACGTTTTTCATCAGCCAGCAATTCCCTAGGATTTGCTAAGTTAGCAAAAGATTCATCTTCGCTTTCCACAACTTTCTGGCATAAATCATGAGGCATTTCAATTGTCTTTGCATAGTGGTTCTTGTCTAACTTTATTTTCATCAGCTTATTCAGGCCCTGAAAAGAATCTTCTAAAACTTTCTTCTTATGATTGTCTGAAAGTTTCAGTTCAGTTGCATCTCCATGCTCTCCTTCCAGGTGATGCATACCACAGCCAAGAATGACAGAGAGATTGTTCATTGTAACATTAAATGGGAGCATTTTGGATACTTTGGATCTGCCAGAATTTTGGAAATATCAAGGTATGATCATATTATAAGAGACTTGTGACTGAGGCATTCAAGATTCCTTTAAAAAAGAGAATTTGATTTCTCTGTTAACAGGTACTTTGCATTAGCTTTAAGAAAGTGGTATCATAAATACTTGTAGTCACGGACTGAGATTTTTCTAAGACCTGTGCATACCTTCATTTTGCTATTCTGTACAAACAATTTAAAACCGGGAGGCTAGGAATTGAATCTGAACTCATGGAAGGTCTTTGAAGCACAAGGATTGCAGAGTTCATCTGGGTTTTCATTGCTACCATAGGGAAATTAGACACCTGTCTAAATAACTAACAACACAGGCAATACAGACTACTAAATAGAAATAGGATTTCTTGGTAATGGAACATGAAAATGCAAGAAATGTCTCTGAAAGGCTGATCAGACTTTTGATACTTCGATATTTTTGCATATGGAATGTGTTTGTACTGCTATTATGATGTTCCAAAACCAGATAAGACAGTAAAGAGTCTCTCTTTGAATGTGCCAGATCAGGTTTGTAGCACCAGCATTCAGGCATCTTTATTTCCCTGGTCAGCTTTGTTTCATTTCTGGATGGAAGATTAAGTATCGTGGTAAGAGAGATGTACCAGTCTCCAAGCTACAATAGTATGTGAAGCACAAAAATATTTACAAGGAAAGACAAAGTGAAAATATTAGGAAATGTTTAAGAACTTCAATATAAAATAATACATGCATATGGTTAGAAAGAAGCTATTAAAATGTTGCAGACGAGATTCAGATAGAGAAACATAAAAAGAAGAATTAAAAAGGGGAAGAATATGAGATGAAAAAGATGAAAGGACTGTCATCAAAAGATTTTCATTAAAACTGTGATTAAGCGGTGATGTGGTAACTATTCAATGCGTCTGACCACAGAGAAGATTGTGCTCTGCATCTAGAATGTAATAACACTGGATTAAAAAATACCAAGCACAACCAAACACATCAAAATGCTTAATAAAAGGTTTTGAATTCTAGAGTAGTCTGAGACAAAGATAAAAAATATCCATAAAACAAGATTACTATGCTTCAATGTCAGCACGCAATATCTGATTAATATACAATATTGTCTAAACAAATATACTTTTAAGAAATATTGGAAAGTTCTTATATTTCTCACCATGACAAACTTATCTCGGAGACTTCATAGGGCAATTCCAGCTTGTGTAATACTAAAAAGCATACATTTTTATAATTTTTTTTTTTCCAGAAGCATAATGATTTTCCAGTCAGGAGCTGTGAGATTGATTCCAACAACACATACACAAGGCTATATGTGAATGGAAATCAGCATTAAGGAAGAGCAGACTCAGCTTCTGATTTCTCAAATTCTTGGCATCATTGTATGTACTTTAAAAAATGAAAATACTCATCCTCTTTGTCTCTCTGCCATAAAAGATGTCATACCAATAAAAGTTAGCAAAAGATATATGCATCATAATGGTAAAACTGGAAGCTGTCATCTACTGATCAACTGACCCAGAGGGACCAGCATGTAGACAGAAGTGATCTATGGTTTTCTAGTGTTTGTCCTGGAGTAAATGGAAGTCACACTGACTTTAGTAGAGTAATTTCTGTACTTACCTAGTGTAGGAATATTACTTCTAATGATAAAATATGGCCAAGTGGGACACAGCAGCATGGTGAGCCAAGAAAGATCACAAAGGTGGTGACCTATTCATGAGGTAAAGCATGAAGAATAAAGGTATAAGACAAGCATGACTTTGAAATGCCCATACTAAATTTAGAAATAAAAGTATAAATATATTTTATTTATTTTATGTACAAAGCTACAGGCTTTACAGATGCATAATTTATTCACCCCAGCCTCAGAGAGCTTTAACAGCTCCTTTTCTTTTCTATCCCTTGGCCAAGCTGTTTAGAAAAAGAAAATACCCAAATGCTTAAATGGCTGAAATTTGTTCCAGTCTTAATTTTGGTGGCATCTGGGGAATTGTATTGCTTATGAGTATGTTTGACATTATGAGTCTATTTTCACAGCACTTACTCTCAAAATGTCTGTATCATTAGTGAGCCCATCAGTGAGGAAGCAGCTCACGGAGTTGTTTATAAAAGCCTTATAAAAGAGGCAGAGGCACATAAGCTAGGAGAGCATGAGAAGCAAACAGGCTTTTAGAGCATGAGAAGCAGACTACTTAGCTCTGAGGTGTCAGGCAGGGCAACCCATGGACTTTCCAGAGCAATAACAGACTAGGATGACATCCAAGAGATGACAAAAAAGAGGGACCTCACCTTCTGGTAGCTGGATGATTTCTGCTGATGTATACTATTTTTCATTTTACTTTTATTGTGAAAAGAAAGGGATGTTTCTATTATTGCTGGGATTGTGGCATCTTATCTGAAGAGCTGAGAAGGACACCCACAAAACAGTGGGTTTTGAGGAATGGAGAGGCTTAAGCAACCCTGGACCCTGGAGAGTGCTAAGAAGAAAGCAGACTCCAGTTTTCAGGAGGATGCTTGAAACAGAGCACCTGCACTATGAAAATGTGTCCAGATCACTCACAAAAAATGCAAGTCTTTGAACACTGGCAAGCCTCCAGAGGTTTAAATACCTCACATTCGAAGGCTGCTTAAAATACTCCAGAACCACCCTGACAAAAGGGTGTGTGCAAGGCTTTTTTGCTAACAAAAGGAAGGTGAATATGTGTTTCATTCCCTCCCTGATAATCATGGCAACAACTTACTCCTGTGTGACACAAACTGTTCCCATTGCATCCAGATTTCAGCATGAATTTGAATGAAACCTCTGAGCAACTCTTCCACTCCGCTGGACACAACTGTAAACTTAAGGTCAAATTCACAAGTCATAGGATTTGCAACAGAT
>NW_010257874.1:31252-31899 GCF_000690775.1 Eurypyga helias
AAAGAAGACCAAGAATTAAGGATGAAAAAAAAACCCAACAAAAAACCAAAACCAAACCAAACAAAAAGAAACCAAACAACACCCCACTCCACCCCCCACCCCCCCAAAAAACACCAAAACAAGAAAAACAAACACCCTATGTTGATTAACTGCAATTCACTAAGCATGCATAATTCCACCCTCTAATCAGAAAAGAAGCAAATCCCCACCCATTTTGCATTGGTTTTACCACTGACACGAGGACAAGGATCAATCCATGCCTGTTGTATTCAGCTTGACAGACATAAACATACCAACATCTGCTCAGAGTGGTGGTTAGATGCATAAATTGCAGGTGGTGGGATTGCAAGGATGCCTCTCTCCCAAGGCACATCCCCTACTGCTTGGCATAAGGATGCCTCCACTCAATGTGCTGCCTCGTTTGAACTCCAGCTCATGGTGCCTTTCTCTGTCCCTCCCCATAGGAGACACTTGGCTGAAGACTGTGAATTCAGCTCCTGCAGTTAGCTAGTACCTTAAAGATCATTGTCTTTTGGGGCTTATACACCTAGGTACCTTTGAGTATTCCCCTCAGCTGGGCTAGAAGTAATTAACTTTATTGTGCCAGAGTATGTGATCAGCCAACTTGGCAAGTGTTCAAGGACTTT
>NW_010257875.1:0-14594 GCF_000690775.1 Eurypyga helias
CGGGGCTCCCGGCTGCGCCGGGCAGCCGCTCGCGGATGCGGGGAGCGTCCCGTGGAAACGGCGCCCGTGGTCTGGGAGAGATGTCCGAAGGAAGCCCACATGCTTCCTTCATCCCGCTAAGCGAGCCGGAGGTACCCAACCCAGCCCCGTCGGCCTGCGGTCACCGCCACGCGTGAGGGCAGGGGCGGCCCCAAGCCAGCGCTGCCGCTGGAAGCAAAAGCGTTCACTCCCCCTTTGTTAACTTCTAAATGCAAGCACGGATGTGAACACGGCGGCAGGCCAACCTCTAGGAAGCAGTTAAGCCGACAAGGTGAATCCCACGTAGCCAGGTCGCAAATCAGCAAATGCAGAGTTTATTTATCCTTGTGAGGTAGTTAATGAATCTGGCAGTGGATTTTCCTATGTGGAAAAGTAAAGAAAGAAGTCAAGTGAAAAGAAACAGAAAGTACAAGTAGGTAGGAGTTAGCACTGTGAGGGTAAGTTGTCATGGGTGGTTTTGTTCCCTGCTATTCCCATGGATGTGATGGAAAAAAGGGAGATCAAATAAACATTAGCAGGAGTCTTGACTGGAAGTGGTTAATCAGGAAGAGGCAGTGACTCCTGTCCCAGATTGATACTGTCATCTAATGCAAAAAGATACTTCAGGCCATTAAACTCCTGCAAATCCCAGTTTCCTTTGGGGATGGAGCCTCACACCCATGGCCAGTCCCGACCCCGTGGGCACCACAGCCAGCCGGGAGGGCTGGTAGGGTTGGGACACCTGGGGCCAGACCTTTCCTCTCGGACACAGCTCTCCTCAGCCTGTATTTAGTTTTGCACTTTTCCATAGCTGCCACTGACCTGGAGAAGAAATTTTGTGCCTGAAAGGGCTCCACTTTTTCTAGCTGCTCTAGTTGCTTTGGTAGGAGATAGCAAGTTTATCTGCAGACTGTTCCTAGTAGAAACACTTTTCATGCCTCTTGCAAGGAGCTGGACAGTAAAGTGATGTGACAACTAAGGTATCATCAGTCCTGTAAATGCTGTTAAGGTCTGCATCAGTTCTTTGACATTTAACTCCATCTACAGGCGTGCATCGACCCTTGCCTGCAGCGAGCAATTCGCCGGCTCTTCTGGAAAGGCAGCCCTGCATATCCAGGTGGTTTCTTTATTTGTATTACCAAATGCCCCCAGTATAGAAACAACCAGAAAACAGTAACATTGTCTTCACAAAGAAAAGAGTATATGGGGCGGAGGGGGAGGATGACCAACAGAAGTTAACATCAACTTTAGCTAGAATAACTCTTGGAGCATTCAGCATGGCTTAATCACTAGTGTTTTTTCTCACTACATGGGATTTTTCACATCTGCCAGCTAAAGTGGAGCTCCAAGTCAAAAATACAGTACTGGGAAACATGGTGGGCATTCTGACACCACCTGGAAGGGCTTGGGTCCATTCAGTAATTAATAGGTCACAATGAATCAGTAAACCAGTATTTTATGTAAGCAACAGGCACAATCCTGTTCTAACATTGTTCAAGCTTTTCTGTGCCCACAGTTTGCACTTTCCTGTGAGCTCTTCTCTCAAATGTAAAAATTAAGAGTGCTACTACAAAAGTATGCAAAATCAAATACACAAAAACTCAACATCAATCTTTTAAATGCTGTACATCTGAGGTAAGCAAATTGCATAAGATTCTGGAAAAGAGTGCCTAGAAAACAGGAGAATATCTAGACAACAGGTTTTGAGCATCAAGTTTATGCTATTCTAGACACTCACAAATTATGCCTGTCGATATCAAATACCAGAATTACGATATATGCCCCTTGCATTATATTAACCCAAATGATACATTGCAAGATTTTGCAACTCACATATGACAACACATCAAACAGTATCTATATCTCTGTTTACATGCCTTGGAATTTAATATTTGGAATTATATTGCTGATCTAATATGATGACTCTAAATAGAGGCAAATTGTTTTAGAGACAGAATTTGCTTGAGTCTTTTGTACCCATAGATGTAAAGTTATTCTAGATGTATTTCTAGATATGGGCCAACCACAAAAGAAAAACACGCAACCCTTAAATTCCTGAGAAGTTTCAGTATATTAAAATTCCATTTCATAGGATTCAATGTTTTTTTAATAAAAATGTTTACAGTAAATGTATATAAAATATTACAGCCAATTGTCAGTTACCAAAACAGTTTTGGACAAAAAAAAAAAAAAAATCTTATTGCAGCTGTGTCATATCTTTAATGTGAACTTTTATTTCAAACGTAGCCAAAGTTTGATGTTTTAAGAACAACAATTTTACTTTACATTATTTTTTGAAAAAGTTATTTTAATGGCTAAGGGGAAAAAAAAAATTTAAAAAAACTCCATTGAAGTTGAAGCAGCTATGGTAGATAAAAACCGACACAAACCTCACCATGTTGCCACTGGTACTGTGAGCATGATGTGTTTCAAATGAGTTAAAGGAAGAATGTGATAAATCCCTTGGGATCCATTCTCTCCCCCATGACTTTCGCTAATTTTCTTCCTGAAAGAGGAACGATTTGTTTATATGAAGATTCGGTCACAAACACTCTGTTATTTCTACACATCAGTGGTAAAACGACAGGTCAGGAGAGGAGGAAAAGATGGCAATAAGGAAAGCTTGTTTGCCAGCCACAGGATCACAGCCAGCAGCTCCCCTGAGTCCAGCTCAGACCAGAACAGTGCCAGCTGTGGTGAGGAATCCCCATCTTGCCTTGATAAAGAGGAGTTAACGAGGAACTTGCTGGGATAGGAAGCAGGACAGAAATTATTCATCACCTCCAGCCAAGTTTCTACCCCTGTTATTCAGACAAACTAAATCAAACCAATGTTTTTGTTGGTGTAGAAAAGCTGCTAAAGAACTAAAGCTTGTGGAAACCATGATCATCCTTAGTGGAAATGCTACCTGAGGTGCTTCAAAAAAAATTAAATTCTGGGCACTTTAAGAAACTTTTTTGCTTAGCATGAGGGCAATAAAGGGAGAGAGAAGAAAAAAGAAGACAGATCTTAAAACTCAGTGAAACTGCCCAAATTATTCCCTAAAGCCCACTGGAAACTTTACATGTAGATCTGTTTCCTCTTTGCAATTCTTACAGCCTAGGAGTAAACCATGACAGAGAGACATCCTAGGACAGCTCCTACTTCACGTTGCATTAGCCCAAGTCCAGAGTGGCTCTGCTTGTGCCGATAGAATTACTCTGGTAGTACATCAGCATAAGCGTGAGTAGAGTTTTGAGCCCCTTTAAATTAACAAGAATAAATTTGGACACAGTTAAGGCTGTGTATAACTTGTAAGAACAGAAATAAAGTGAAGAAAGGGTCATTTTGCACTTTTCGTCTTGCCATTGATAACACAGTCCAACACTTCATCAGGCTTTCACCTCCAGATACAGGGAAAGCTGTCTAATCCCAACACCATCCAGCTCACACTCCACAGCAAAGTCTTAACCGCAACCTCATAGCATCCAGTGTCAACAGATCAACACCTCTGGCTGTCACATTTAATGTGCTTTCAGTGCTGTTTTGCCTCAAGTGGCCAATGATGCTCCTGAAACATTGTGCTAGAAGGCACAGAAAGTAGAAAAGCAAGTGCAGGGCTGGTGAATGAAATTATAAGTGTTACAGGGAAGAAAGCAAGCTTTCAAGCATATTTTCTTTCTGTGTAAGCTAAACAAAAATTGGATGTGTATATATCTCATGGAGTACTCAGAGGTCTTGAGCTTATAGATATATTTGATATATTCAGATATTACTGTAGACGGAGAGTGTTATTCTGCAGTCAGAATAAGAACCAGTTAGGAATTCAGCAGATCTGGTGGGTAGGCTTTTGTGTTTTGTATTTGATGGTCTGAGGCTGAAAGCACAAAAGCCATTTGATGCACTGCACTCCCAAGTAACACGGGACGTGGCATTGGGCATTTTCTTTATTCCTTGGAGGCAGCTGGAATACTGCCCACACTTACATCATTACAGTTTACAGGTGGACGCAATGATCTCAAAGGTCTTTTCCAAACCAAATGATTCTATAGTCATCTACAAACCCCAGCTTCATTTATGGCAGGAGATGTCAAAGTCCTTTTAGGAAGGACTTGATCTTCTCACCTGCCTAATGTCATTCCTGCAAAGGCGCTGGAATTCCAGGTGGCGCTGGAAGCTGTTCAGAAGACCGACTAGGTTTTCCCAGGAAGTATTGTCTAGTTTCACTAAAATGATGTAAAAAGGATGTATCACCACACAGCTCCAGAAAGGTATTCCTGTACTCCTATATGCAGCAATCGAATCGATTTACTTCTCAGCATCACTGCACTGGGGAAATTCACAGTCAGGAAATTAGCCAGATTATTTTCTTAAAAATCTTAGTGTGTCTCAGGGATACACCAACAGCCACTCCTCCAGTGTGAGCTACACTCCTTGTTCCTATATACAAAACTTTATGCTGTATTAAAAGGCAATTTGGTCTGAGTTCAGCTTCCCAGTAGGTAAATATAACCAATAATGCAGCTGGTCTGGGGACATTACCACTCATTTTCATGTTTTCATATGGTGTGTGCTGTATCTCAGTCAAAAAACATTCCAAATTGCTCTGAATAACTGGCTGATTTTGCTAGGCCACACATTTTGCTGTCAGCTGATGTTTTTACAGAATTAATTTCATTTTCTTCTAAGCCATTGATAAAGATCTGGAATGGTATTTGACCAGAACAACATGGTTCCTGGCAGAGCCACTAGAAACACCTTAACAGAATAAGGATATCTCATTAACTCATTTTTTTTAGGTCTATCAGTCATCTTGTGTTACGCCATTGAACACAGGCTGCTCTCTGAGTGGGGATATTTTAATCAGGGTTCATATGAGTTTAATACTGTAAAGAACCCTACTATCACTAGTCACAAAACCAATATGAAACTCAGTTTATGTTTATTTGTTAGATAAATCCTATTTTTAAATACGTTACAAACCAGCATGTCATTCATTAATTCTGTTCTTGCACACCACAAGAGACTTCTGTTATTGTATAACAGACAGACTAACCAGTTTGTCCTCTCCAGTCTGTGTAAATATATAGTATTAATATTTAATTGTCTTTTAGTATTTCATTGATATCCTGGAGTATATGTTTAAAATGAGCATTCCAGGCCCTGGAAGTCAAGAATTATTCTAACATTGTTCTTCCCCTCCCCTTCCTCCCCCCACATGCAGAGAATCCAGATTAGCTGTTTTGCTGCTATTATTTTATCCAGCCATCAGATGCCAGGAAGAGAGACAAATATACAATGAGTTTACAGCAGCTGCCAAGAATGGAGATCATCTTTCAGTGTTTTTTTAACTGCATTCAAATTTGTAACACCACTTTATTTCAGTTAGGGGCAGATACAGTGGAAAACACCTTTGCTCCATTGCTTTCCCTTTTGCTATCATAGGAATGAAAAATTATAGTATTTTTCTCAGGATGTCCTTTAGCAGTCACTGAGGCAGAAAAACGTCAGTTTAAATCAACAGGTATTGAACACAAGCTTTGATTATTATTTTGCATAAACACAGAGGTCTGAGTACAGGTGGCCAACTGCAGGGTGACACATGAGTTGGCAGTAACACAAGCCTGCACGCAGCCGAGAACAAGCAGGGCAGCAGCGTAACTGCAGACGATAAACCTCCCTATAAGAGGGTTGCTTTTCCACAACTGCCTGTCATGGGCACTTTCAGGAGTCGTTCATGGATCTCCCAAAGTCCACATGTCATCTGTTAAAAGACATACTTCAAAATCTGCACATGTGAAGATATGTGATTGCTACTATTCCTGGAAAAGAGAACGAGAGTTGGCTCCCTGGGACTCACATCATCAGCTCTGCCCAGGACCTGTAGATAAACACTGTCATGGGGCTCAGAGCTATGACTGCAACACAAAAATCTCCCTGGAAATTGATATGCTATGGGAATCCTACCTGCAGAAATGGGCAGCGTTATTATTTAACATGCACTCCCACTTTGCACTGGTTACAGAAACATCTGGCAGGCATCAGCTATTTTCTTCTTGCCTTGCTGCGGCTGTGCACTTGTCTCCTACCAAGGCTGCAAGGGAGTTTGCTATTGCTCACATGTCACTAATAGTGTGAATTTTTAAAAAAAGGCAAAATAGATAACATGTAATGGAGCCCTGTATTGATATGACATGTTTAGTCCTCACAAAATCCGAGTTTTACTTGTTCTGACACTGTAGCATTTAGGTTGGGGTAGTTGCAATATGTTACTGAGATTTGCGTCATCCCAGATAGGGACAACGGCACCATCAGCTCTTTCAAGTGTGATCCAACTGTCGGTTGCCTTCCCAGTCACACAAAGGAGAGATGAGTTAGTCTTTTGATATTTAACACTTAATAGACTCAGTGTGCTTGGAAAAAGTACTGAAGTGTTTTTCTAGCCATGTTCTACAGCCTAGGAATATACTGGCCTGAACGTAGTAGTTTTATGGCCTGGCTGTTGGTGAAACCCCACACAAATCACTATCTGCTCTGTTTTTAAAGACATCCTTCACATTTCAGGTGCTAAATTCAGCATCATCCCACCCAAAGTCAGATTCCCATCACTTCTGAACAGGCGGAAAACAAACGCACACCACCACAAAACCAAAACTCTAAACAAGCAGAAATCCTACAGTTCCCAGACAAAAATGTACTGGACCTCTGGCACCTAAGGACACGTTAACTGGCCAGGAGAAAGAAATGGATTCTCAGAGTGATTGGTAATGCTTCTTTTTTGTTCCCTTCTTTAAACCTCGTGACAAGGAAATAAGAACAAAACTTCAGGAGCTTAAATAGTAACAGCAGGTTTGCATCATTCTTTTTTCTATTTGCACTGTAAAACTTCCACAGTTCAAATTAGAAGTTTGGAAAATATTGAAGTAAGTGGGATGTGTACATAGCCTTATGGCTTGGAAAGTCATAAATGGAAAGTGCAAATTTCAGAAAAGCTTCATAATATGCCACTTGGTCATGAAAAACAGCAATGCCCTCAGCAATTTTGGGCTGACAAACTTACCAGGAGGATTTTAATACCAAAACTGTAATTTCCTGGGAATCCACAAGGTGGTATAGTTCAGCTGAGAAGTAGCATAATCTACACCGAGTTACTATTGGCTGGACCATGAACACATAGCGTTGTTGACTAATTAATTTTGCTAATGTTCCAGAAGCTCCATTTCAACTTCCCCCCTTCTCCCCCCATAATCTCTGTAAACATTTGGAGAGCTTTTCATTGCTTGCTTAGCCTTTGTTATCTATTTGAAATAAAGTGAAAGAATGCATCTCATTACTCCTTCAAGCATCTGTATACCACACTCTTTGGATGGCACTCATCTGCTGTGTTTACTAATAATGGGATGCAGCTACTGACAGTAAAACACTGGGAAAACAGACTATTTATCTTAAATACAGAAAAGCTGTAATACAGCTTAGTATGTCAGTTACTGTGAAGCTGAGCATTAACTCAGCCTTCATTAAAAAACAAACCTGTTCCTAAATCAGAAATACAGCCTATTACCAGTAAAACAGCCCTGCAAGTCTACAGATCTGGAAGTTAAATCTGTTCTTTGGAGTCCAACAGCTTTACTGATAGTCTTCCTGATGTTAAGTGGTACTTTACAGACTCTTATCATGATGCCATTTGTTCAAGGAAGAGAAATAAAGTACCCATAATGCTCCAAATGCAGCCATACAAACAGCAGAGCTATTAATATTAAAATGATTTGGAGCTCAGAAAAATAGAGTTTTGGTATAAATTTGCCCTACAAATGGCAGCTACTTCAGCATGGGTGTGTTTTATCCTCTAATTAATAAAGCTTGGAAAAAGTCTAGCTAGAAAGATTTTTGAAATATGTTACCATAACTGATAGGCTTTCAAGGACTGTCTCCACCACTCATTGCACTGCTGATCTGCAGAGCTGCAAGCATCATCCAAAAGCAGCTCCCACTTTACAGCATCCTGCAATCCTCTGCTCAGGGGCTACAGGCACTCCCAAAGCAACCTCACCCTTTCCATAAAACTTCACAGCTGCTTATAAACCCAAATAACAAGCTCATATTGAGCTGTTGATGCAGTGACTGCTAACAAGGCTCAGCCCCTGCTGACCATCTCCTCAGGCTCACCACTGGGATATTTTGTTGCTCAACCCAAGTTGCTGATAGTTGATAATCTATGAAAAACCAGCAGGAACTAAATTTAGGTAAGAGACAGTACCGGCATAACATTCAGAAATGTCTAGTCCCTATAGGGGGAGAAAAACCCCATTTCCCTTAGAAAACCTGCACAGCATTCCAGTGCAAACAGCATGCAGGCTCTGTACTGAGTTGTGTGAGATGGAAGTGGTGCGTAGGCCTTATTCTACATTGCCTTAAAGCAAATTACTATATTTCACACATGATAAAAAATAAAGATCTCAGAATTAAATCAGCCTTGGAATAACACAGAATAAGACTTTTATGTCTTTACTTCTAGTATCACATGATGATTTACAATGAAGGCTTTTTGATACTAAAAGGAAAAAGCTTGGAGCCTTCAGGCTGTACAGAGGGTGAAATGCATCATGTTTTATGTTAATTAAACATTTCATCTTTCACTGATTAGGTTACTAAGGTAGAATTTTATTTTTACAAAAAATGCCGGCAATATTAAAATTCTAACATATTATGAAGGGACCCTAAGGGTAAGGCATAGTCCCTTTATGTCACCGCTTAATGTCATCCTAAAAAGTACCTTCATTACTCTAAGATAAAATATAACAATCTAAGTGCTGAACGGGAATTGTAAAGGGAGGCTGGAACTTACATTAGGTGGCAATAAATAAGGAACCATTACTTATATGAGCCCTCCAGTAAACAATATAACATGACCTTCAATGGAAAGTTAGCCTCACCATTACTTAATATCCTTCAGTTACTCTTGCCTTAACTTACAGGGCCTCAAATAGAGAATTTGCTTTTCATTAAATCCTATCTGTTGGGTCGTAGAGGTGCAATTAGGCAAATAATTAATCAGAAACTGCTTACCCCTCCTTCTGGGGCATGTAAAGCCTATCCAATACATCTACAATATTGTTTACTCTATTGACTTGGATGTGGTTAACCCTCATATGAGATTAGTGCCAAATCCTTTTGATGTGCAATAGCATAAAACTGAGTATGAAACAGAAATGTATTTCCTAGGGAGGTTAATGATGTGCACTAAGAGAGGAAGGTTTATAGAATGTCTTATGTAAAATCAGTAGACAATGCTTAGAGAAAAAATATTTAGGGGTTGTTGGTGACTATGACACTGATTATAAAGTATTTCTTTTTTTTTTCTAACAAGTTCTATAAAATTGTTAATGTTCTTTTATGGTTTGGAAATGTGTATAGTCATTTAAAAAAATAAAAAGGAAGATAAAAAATTGATCTTATATGGAAGTTATGGTGAGTCTACCAAACTAGAAATTAAGTCCAATAATATATAGAAGTTGGCATCAAGTAAGTTTTTACATTAAAACATAGTTGGTCATTAAATTCAGTATTTGCCACAAGTAAGGCTTTCCTTTAAAATATTGGTTTTGAATGTAATCTTTGCTGTTGAAATGTCATAAAGAAATAAAGAAATCTGGTATGCAGAATGAGTCCCCGCCTTCATCAAATATTGCTGTTCTACTGAAAAAGCTGTATCAGCCAAATAGTATTGACCCTCAGTGTGGTGGTGTTGGATAATTATATGATGGATCAACAGCTACCAAAGCAGCTTCTGCTTCCAACATATTTAGATATAAATTTACTAGGAAATAAGGGCTTCTCCAGCATTGCATTCATTGGTGTTTATTCTATTTTTTTTTTAACCAGGAAATAAATTGTTGATTGTTATGGAGTGCAAAAAATTAAGTGGATGCAGATAATTTGCCCCAGTTTTATTTATCACTGTGATTTTTGCTAGGATCCAGTGATCTTGCATCCAGTGACAAGTATTAAAATTGACCCATTAACCCTGAGGAAAAGCCTTCAGCGGAGTCTTGAAATCCTCTGAGGGTTTGCAACGAAATCCAGTGCTGTGGCCGCACTACCCAGGTAGTGACCAAGGCAGCTCAGACTCCCATTGTGACATTCATGTCTGAGATTTGACAACACACATCACATTAATGGGATCTGAAAGGGCTGTCCATCACTGGGAAAGTGAATAAGCAGTGTGCATCCTCTGTAGGGTACCAGAGCAAATGAAGGTCTGAGAAGGCATCGTCATCTGAAATTGTGTTACATGCAAAATCAAGAAAATATAAAGAAACCACGTAGGTTTTGTGTTTGTTTCCTATTTATAAACCACTTTTTCTCCTACATGTCGAATCCATAGCTGTAGCCTCCACCACAAAAGTCAGCAGTGACCCTAGTTTTTTGGTTGCATTGAGGAGGACCCCAGCAGGCGTATTTCTTATATGACGCCAACTGGCAACATGCCTAGCAAAGATCCTTTCACTCTTATAAAATACAAAATGAGAACCTTTTGTTTTACATCTCTTATATCACAGCTACAATCAAGCATAACCAAATTATACCAGGGCTGATTCCATGCACTCAGGCACCACTGGCTGAATGTGCTCCCCAGTGCCTGCTCTCCATGTGCATCCATGCAGAGAAAAGACGTGCTCTTGCATAGCTGTCAAATGCAGCAAAAGTCGAACCCTCCCCTTAGACAACTCCCGTGAAGAGGCACATAAGTTCACCCGATGCTCTTTGATATCCCAGGTTTCAGATTGTTTGATACCTTAATAGTAAACCTCTCTGGTATGCATAACTTCAGACCGATATATATGTGTGTGTCTTTGTCCGTCAAGGAATGAAATAGCAAGGGAAACAGAAAATTTGAAGAGGGAGAATGAGCATAGCAAGTATTTCTTTTAGACCTCTTCATTATTTGAAATGCTCTTGGAATGGTAATTATGAAAATTTCTGCCCTGATTTTCCTTAGGGAATACCTTATATGCAGACTGCAGTTTACACTCTATACATTATTTCGGAATAAATGCTGTCTTGAAGCTTTTGCTATAGTACAGGATCATCTATATTAGCAAGGGTGCTTTTTAAATTTATTTTTATGCAAGCTGTATTTGAGGCTACACCGTTTGACTTTCTTGAAGAATCACTACCATATGGAAGACCCACTGTCCATTACGTTTGACCCATTCTCTTTTTTACAGTTGCCTGCTTCCATCTAATTCTGAGGTAATAAGAATGAAAATCCTCACTTTAAATGTTTCTGTTGACATTTCTCTTATTGTGATTTTTTTCATTATTCCCCACTATGCTTCCTGAAAATGTCAGATTCAGGAATTGTTAGGAATTGTCACACAAAGCTCATGCTGACGAGAGAGGAGGTTAAAGCTGCCTCGGTTCCTGTGAAGCACCGGCAAAAGGCAGTAAGAGCTGGCATTGCAACAGCGATGGATGGCCTGCGCACGGCATTTGCAGCCATACTGACACTTTTCCACTTTGATTTGGCCTGTCTGAGCTTGGACTTCAGTGAAGGAACCAAAAGGGCTGGCTTCCTTTCCAAGCAAACCTACCAGAACGCCCTTTCTAATGCGTCCATCACCTGAAAGCTCATGTTGGATCTAAG
The DNA here is from genome assembly GCF_000690775.1 of Eurypyga helias. Taxonomy (NCBI): domain Eukaryota; kingdom Metazoa; phylum Chordata; class Aves; order Eurypygiformes; family Eurypygidae; genus Eurypyga; species Eurypyga helias. The sequence continues at coordinate 11,645 of NW_010257875.1, forward strand.
AATCACTATTTCAAGGCACAGTAGGAAAGAAGCACAACATGTTTCGGTCCCTTCATGAAAACAAACATAACTAATTCCTTCATGCATAATGCACCTGAAAGCAGAGGATCCCTTGGCCAGCACAGTCCCCTCCCAGAGCAGGGATAACACATAGTTAGCCATGGGGAGGCACTGCAGGTCTCGAAGTTTTGACTATTTATGCTTTGGCAGGAGTGTTCTTTCATCTCATGATCATTCATTAGACAAACACTTATAATTACATGTTGTATAAATCTTGTGTGAAGTTAACCTGGTGCGCAAACTTAATTAAACAATTACTTGCTCTCAAAATATTTGTCTTTATAAGCTAAGCCACATTTTAAAGCAAATATTTAAATGTACATTAAATATTTGGAAAGCTCGTATTTTCACACTGAAATAAACATTTTCATTGCTGCAGTTTTGGTGTTTCTTGAAACTATCACTTGTTGTATCAGCAATATTGCACACCAGGCTGTATTTGAAGCATGTGTTTAAATATGAAGCATAATCACACTTTCAGAAAGGAAGTTTTGTCTCTGTTTTCATAAGCAAACCTACCTTCCTATCTGGGCTTCCATTCTCTCTGGGGGTGTTCCTGCCAGCCCAGCTCAGGTTTGCAGACAGCGAGGTTTGTAGCCAGCTGCACCCCAGCATATATGCTGTCCAGGTGACAGCGCAGGCTGCATGGTGGATGCACCCAAACATTAATTACCTCATCTTCTACCTTCAAGTTAACTTCATAATTTCCCTGATGGAGCAATGACCTTCAAGTAAGAGGCAAAGCCTGAGGGATTCAGAAGACTCATGAAGGCAGAGAAGCTTTTGGTTAGGCGCAGCTTCCTTGCCCTTGCCAAATGTGCCTGGAGGAAGAGACCAGTGTGCTGTGAACTTGGTGGCCTTTGCTGCAGCAGTCACCCCGTCCCTGGCCAGGGAATGGCTCTTGGCCGGCTTCTGCCCCCACATTTCTGTAGGATGGAAATACGGGTGTGGGGAAAAGGGATGAAAGGCTGCCAGGGCAGAGCCAGGCACAGTGCCATAGCAATGAAATAATTCCCTTGCTTGTCCTGGAGTTTCTCACCATTGAACTCTTCCTGTTGTAGGTCATGTTTTCTTGAAATTCTCAAAAAATAGCCTGACTTGTCTTAATGTCTGTCCTTTTCCACTCTCTATTGGAAGTCTGCAGAAGTAATTTTGCTTTGTTGGTGTTAGAGTGAACTGCTTGCTGTGTTCATGTTCCTAGCCTTGCAGGGTAAATCAGTTTTGAAAGTCTCTGCTCGGAGCGCAGGAGGCAAACTGTTCTTGCCTGCAATCTGTGCAATCACAGTTTCTTAGGCTGTTACAAACTTGGTTGTAGGTAGAGAATTGTACTGGATTTGACAATTTAGAAACAGCGTAAAAATTGTTTCCTGATATTGTGCCATTAGTACATGGTGCTTTTTTTTAAAAAAAAAAAAAAGAGAGAAGGTGTCTGTCGTGAAAGGCAACACCTGCATCTTGTATTGCATATATGCCAAGGGGTTAAACGTTGACAGATCAGATGTTGTTAAGGCATCCTCTGAGGATAGAAGGTGTCACACACTGTCACCTGAAGTTGCAGGCAGTACATATTTCCCACAGTACTTTTTTCATGGTGTTAACTCTCCATATCAAAGTGAACCAAAGCACTGCCAAAATCACAGTGTGAAAAGCACGCACCTGCTCTTTGGAGTTCCCTCCAGTGGCACAAGGGAGGGCTTAGGCTGGCAGATGGATGTAGGGATGGAGAACCACAGCAAGCCTGCCTGTTTGCCTGGAAACCTGAAATTGTCACTGGGCATTTCCCAGAACGAAATGTAATTTGATAAATGTATGGACTTCTGTTTCTAGAGAACGGTATGTGCACTGGGAAGCATGTACAGTGACCACCGCTGAGAGTTGTTAACACACAGCCCTGGGTCGGAATAATTTCAACAGAAGCATTTTTCAGCAGAAAGTGCCATTAAGATGGTATCTGCAATTGTGCCTTTTTCATTCATCTTCCCTTTGCAGAACTCTTCAACTCTTCACAGTTTCAGTTACCTCTCTCTTACCGCTCACCTTCATTTAGATTTTAAGCCCTTCAGAGCAGGAACTGAACTCGCTCCACATTTAAACCACCCATACCCCAGCGGCAACCCTCCTTGTTTGGAGTCCCTTTCTTAACTATAATCCCAGGTATAAACTTTAATTAGAAGAAATAGCTTGCAGAAATGTTCTGCATCGCTTGCCCAACCTTAGCTAAATGACAGAGTAAGTTAGGGAAAATAAACGACACTGAAAGAAGCAAACCAGGGTGCTGTATAATGAGCTTTTGGTGTCTTATTATCATGAATCAAGTTTTAATAAGTCATTTCCTGCGAAATTTTAAGAATAAAAGCCAAGGACTTGTTCAGCTGCTTATTCTGTTGTCTTAGATCTGGCTTCCTTCCAAAGGGGGTACACAACAAAGATGATAGTGCTGCATTTCAGACCCAAGTGCCAATATCAGTAAGTATTTTTCGGAAAATAAAACTTCATTGTTAACCAAATGCATTTAAAAACAAATCAGCGGGACCTCTTTGTAATTATGTATGTGCCTAGCTATTTGCAAAATCTTTTCTTTATCTGTAATCCTTCAGAGGATGTAGTAGAAAAGGGCCAGTTCCTCTGAGTTTCCCCCTGGCTCCAAGTCTAAAAGGGTTTAATTGTCTGCACAGATGTTGGTCTCAGCAGGGCACAGTAGCTCTCTGTTATTTTTTAAAAGGGGGGAAAAGAAAGTTACAGATTTTGCGAAAACTAATACCCTCGGTATTTTTCTCGGAGCATCTATGCAAAGCCCCTGTCGCCGTCTCTGCCGAGATGTGAGCACATGAAAAGACGCTGGACGCAGAGCGCATCTTGCCGCCCGTGTCCCCCCCGCAACGGCCAGCGG
>NW_010257876.1:0-4574 GCF_000690775.1 Eurypyga helias
TCGCGTTATCTGGGAGGTGGGACAGGTACAGAGATACCATCGAAGGGTTTTCAGCCAAGGGATGAATTCTTTCCTCTGCAATGAATACCAGCCCTAAGCAGACCCGGAAAACCGGCGTGGAAGGAGGCTTGTGGGCAGTTCTAGGTGGGCCAGAAAAATTAGCATCATTGGAGAAATCGGGAGGGCAGAACAATATAAGCAAAGGACCAGATTTAGTAGGAAACGTGGAAATAGTGGGAGGGTCCCATTGTAAATACTTTGTGGTGATGAGAATGGAGCTGGATATGAGAGTAAAATGAATCATAGAATCATGAAGAAGATTGTTACCTCTTGTGGACTTTTGAGAAATGATAGTCATGTGCTAACTGCATAAAACTGCTTTTTTGTCCTATTTTACAGCCTTTGTTCAGGTCGAATTGGGTTTGAGGGGTACCAGCGATTAAATAATAAGATCCAGAATATTCTTTTTCGTAAGACCTCTGATGTTATAAATTGATGGACCGATTTACAGTTGTCAAGCGCACAAATATTTTATTTTCCTGATATAGATTTACATGCTTTTTGTATAGTAATTTTCACTGTTCTCCATATTTTGTGTTGACTGTCCTTGTTTATCCCACATATCTTTCCAACAAAAGGAAAGAAAGGAAAAGAAGGATGGAAGGGTGGGCTTTTTTTCTTTAGAAAAAAATTTAAAGGTCTATCTTTGTTTGCAATTTGAATTTGGAAACTAGATACACTTCCTTCTTAAGTAACAATAAAGTATTGGGTATTGATTTAAATATTTTTTTGTCATCACTTTTTGTAAGTACAGCGGGGTATAATCATGGCATTTTGTTAATTGTGATTTATTTCCCAATCCCCAGTCTTCATTTGAGTGTGCCCAAATAATTGTTTCACAGAAGAGAGTGATCTTGCATGCCTAATAGTGACCTCTAACTTTCAAAAGTTAAGCAATTGAACACAGAAATGTTGAAGAACAAAGATTCTCAGCTTCTGTTTTTCCCAGGGACATCTTAACATGATAAAAATGGCAGTTCTTGGGACGTGCCAAGTATCGTGCCTTACATGGAATAAAACAACATTAAGCATTTGATTATTTTAGTTAAAATAGGCAGCTTTTGGGGGAGAGGGTATTTCCAATTAAATATTTTTTTATTCAGGTACGAAAGATTCAAAGATTAAGATTTAGTTCAATATAATGCATGGAAAAAGGCAGGCAAAGATGCAGATTAATTAAGTAAGCTCAGTAGTATGTTTACTTTTTGAGGATATTCTGAGAAATGGAAAAAAATCGGAATAAGGATAGACACACTGGTTTAAATAGTATGTGGCATAAAATAATTCTCCAGGATTCTTGAATTCTGGAGTCTTTCTTCAGAAAATATTCAAAATCAGGTTTTAAATAGTAAAACATGCATACATGGACTCTGGAAAAAACAGAATTTATATTTAAGATCTGATTTTAGATTTCCATTACTGGAATTACCCCCACTGGGCTTGGGGGAAAGGGGCAGGAGGAGGAATGATGTTGGAGGGCAAAGAAACAGGAAGAACTTTTATAGGCACTTTCTTATATCATACTTATTGCCATAGTGTGTGCATATACTTTCATTAAACTACCAGGTCCAACACCTCAGCAATGGCAAGGGCCAGTCAGGTCACTTGGAACGTTTTTCCCTTCCCCTGTGCTCCGTGAATTGCACAACTTCCTCTGGGTACTTCACTAGCAATTTTTTCCAGTGGTCAAAAGCAACAGCTGCTACCTCTCTAACCACAGCAGGTGCCAGAAGAACAATTTGTCCATTACACAGAGTTTGCAGAACGAAATTGTTCCCTGGACTGGCAGAGATAAAGATGTCAGGCTTGGAAGCATTTTTTTAATGAATTTGACTGAGTGGAGCACCAGCTGGACTATGCTAAGCAACATATTTAATGTCTTTTGAGCACATACCTGTTCTGTCATTCTCTCCATAAAGGAAGAAATGTCTGGGTTGGATTCTTTCAAGTAGTTTGGTTTAGTTCAGAAGTCTATCTTTCCTTCTACAGGAGCCAGGATTGTGTACCTTGGAAAGCATGTAAGATAGGATGAATATTCAGTGCTGTCTTTTCAGAACAGTCTAGGAGCTGGCGACTTCCCAACACAAAAACAGTTGTCTCGTATGACCTTGTACAAAAATTTGTCCAATAATACCTTTTTATATTGAACCTGCCTCCTAAGACTGTGTTTGGTCTCTTCCTGAACTGTGTCGGTGACAATACGGGAAAAATTGATCCCTGTTTATTCTCTCCATCTTCATGATTGTATAAATCTCTGAAGTACGTCCTCTTCTGTGCCTTCTGGGTTTTTTTGGTGGTTTTTTTTTTTTGATTCAGTCTGAAAAATCCCAGTCTGGTTAGTTGTTCTTTGAATGGAGTCCATCGCTTACTGCCGCTGATTGTTGCTAACGTCATAACTTGGTTCGTTGCGCCGTCTCTAAGAGTTCCGTCTTCAACAGAGACACATTTCTACTGTAGAGTGTTAAATGAGTGACATTATTGGCCATACTTACCATGCTGGAACAATCACGTGGCATGGAACCAGCCCAGGAAGCACTCATTGTTCTTAAGTCACTATCCACTCAAAAGTTGGAGCAGCACGCAGGCTTCCTTTGCTCGCCTAGTTTGTGGTGTTGAGGGGGCACACTGCAGCACTGTGCTGTTTGGGATTTTGCAGGCACTGAAACAATCACAGCATCCTACTGTCTTCTCAAGAACAGTGGTGAAAGTAAGCAAGATTAGGTCATCATCTGCCAAGGAGGCATAGTTTTCCAACTAACTAGTGCTGGCAAAGAACAATTCTCATTGTTTTGACTGTATGAGACTTAAGATCAATAGGAAATCAAAGGGTATTTCCATGGTAAAGGCTGAACTCATGAACTGTGGGTTTAAATCAAAGAACCCTTCTGTGTTTACAAATCCTCCTCAGTAGTTTTCTCTGTCCTGCAGCATTTCTTTTTCAGTTGGAGTCAGCAAGCTGCTTTTCATGCATTAGCTGATTGCATCCAAGTACTGAACTACCTCGCAGTAACAGTGTGTGGTTTTTGCACTGAATAGCATACGCTCTGACTGCTGTTTATGTTGCTGGGATGATAAACATATGATAGATGCTTATGCAGCAGCACCTGAGGGAGCTGCAGGGCTTTAGACAAAAATTTTTCCGCTATGTTTCCATTGTTCACCTGATGGTAGAAGAAAACAGTAAGATAACCCTAATGAGCGTCAAATTCAGTCTAGTACCTTTGCTGTCTGCATGTGACTGTTGAAAAGTCTTCCAACTTCCTTTCTAGATCTGCAGGCAAGTTGTGCTATGATGGAGGTTTGCTGTGACACAGGCTGGATTGGGTTCACAGAATGGCTTTGAAGCCAACTTCAGCAGTCCTAGTTATTTTGGGTTTTGGTTTGGGTTTGTTTGGTTGTTTGGGTTTTTTGTGGTTTGTTTGTTTTTTGGTTTGGTGGGGGTTTTTTTTCCCCTAGAATCATGGATACCATAATTTTAGCAGTCAGACTATGCAGAAACAGTACCGTGACACTTCTGTGTGTTCCAGACTACTGTGTGGAAACCAGCTCCTAGTGTGAAAGTCAATCAGACCAATTTTCAAACTCTTTTTGTTTAAAGACCGCTGGAGGGAGCTGTGGGGGAAAGGGAGAGGGTATTAAGCCAGTTCTAACATGTTACACACATGTGTTGGTTCCTACTTAAGGTCTGGATTTCCCGGGTTTTTTTTGCCACAGGATGCCTTTTTCAATTACTTTGCTGTACGTCGTTGGTATCAGAGAAACCAGTAAACATTTGTTGCCAGATAGTAAGGTCATAAAAGCAGCACTGAGAGTAATGTATGTGTCAATAAAGATTTTAAGATGTTTGTATAACTTGCAGATATTTTGACTCATTCCATTGATTATACTCCTATAATAAATACATCTTTAGCTCTTCAGATCAATGGAGAGTGTACAGGGAATTAAGTTGCAGAGAATCCTTTTTTTTCTGAAAGATGTAGTGACAGAATTGATGGTTTAATGTTAAAAGGTGCTACATTTTCTTTCCTCCAAATGCAGCTTAAGAAAAAAACTCAGTATCTAATGGTAGTTATGGAGCTTTAAATTAGGAAGTACTAAACATGCTATCCTCTTGCTATAGTGACATATGTCTGTGCCAAACACACTCATGACACAGGGCCAAGTGCTTTTCCAAGGAAAATTGCCCAGGAATTCAAGGCATGTATTCACTGTTCATACACTGTCAAGAGCCAAACAGACGAAAGGACTGAGAAACCAAGCATAACAAGGACATCAAATGGATTTCTCCAGCAGGAAAAAGTGATGACTTATGTTGCAGGGCTGAAGTCTCCTTCCTCTGGTTCAGTTGGCATAACGTTGCCCTGTGATTAGCTTTGAGATATTTAACTGTACTTCGATTGTTCTGTCTTGGACATCCACCCTCCCCACACCCTCATCCCCATTTTTGGTTTTGCCTTAGGTTACTCAGTCCTCTGCTTCCTTTGGTTGACCCAGAGGTGGGCCACTGCCAACCT
>NW_010257877.1:0-1001 GCF_000690775.1 Eurypyga helias
GGAAAGCTGCAATGAGGTCTCTTCATTGCGGGAGGAGTGCGGGAGTCAGTCAGGCCGTGACGGGGCACAGCATGTGTGTTCAGCCCCCCGACACAGAACCGTCCATTCGTGACCTCCGGCTGTGGGGATGGCCCTCGGCTGGCGGGGGTGAGGGGTGCTGCCACAGGGCTCTCCTCCACCGCCTGCCTTGGCGGGGCCTTCTCTCCAGTTCTGGAACGAAGGTCTGCAGGGTTCCGTAAGGCTCATCTCCCACGTCTCTGACGCGTCCCCATAACGAGATGAGGACGGGTGGCTCCAGCACGGAGAGGGTCCCAGGCTGGGAGCAGCCCGGGGTCAGCTGTGGCGTGCAGAGGGAACCGGTGACCCTGCAGCTTCTTACACCTGGAATCGTGCTGCTTGTACTAGCCACGGGGTTACCCTTTACAGGGAATTGCATTTTCTGTGGGCTCTGGGTTTATATTTAGAGTTTTATACTGCAGTCTGCAATAGGCTGCGGATTTAGGGAAAATGTGGGGTTATTTGTAAAGAAGAATTATAACCTATTAGTGTAGAAACCCAGGGCTCTAAAATCTGACATATCTGCAGTGTGCGAGCACAGGGGCAGAACAACTATTTCTAAGCTAATAAAAAATGTCGAGGGGAAAAAAAGACTTTTCTAACTGCTGTGGGAAAAGTGAGGCTAAGCCAGACTTTTTTAAACACCCCTATAGCTGCCGCCCTGGGCACGACGAGCTGCGGGTGTTGGCGCCTTGGGTGCCCGGGTGCTTCTGGGTGCATGGCTCGCCCACGCCTGTGCGGCTCCGAGCCTTGGCATGGCAGTATCGCTGTTCCCACTAAGGATTTCCCGGGAGTTGAGGTCGTTTAAAATCAACTGCTCAGGCCACTGTGTGGGATGCAGCTCCCAGCTGCCTGGCCTCGGCTCCGTGGAAGAGCAGACGCGTCAGAGGCCCGGCTGAAGAGCAGCGGCTGCGGACACCTCACGGGGGCTGGGGAGGCGGGGT
>NW_010257878.1:0-16555 GCF_000690775.1 Eurypyga helias
CTCGGTGGGGTTTGTGGGAGGCTGCGTGCTCCGGCGTCTGGGTTTGCTTCCTGGCCTGGGGTAGCTCCCGTGCCTGGCGCACAGGGAAGCCCCCTCCCTTCCTTAGGGCGCAGGGGCTTGACCTAGAGCGATTTGTGTTTCTTCCCGAGTTCGACGCATTAGTTTTGTTAGCCAGGCCTTCCTTGGCTTCAACAGCTAAGGAATAATAATATTAAGGCTCAAAAAATGGCAAGAAACCGTTTTTCCTCTGAGAGCCCTTGGTTATAAAGTAACCGAAATAAAACAGGCTATGGAGAAAAGTGATTAGTGTGTTCTGGCTCTGCCTCAAGATGTTAGGTAGTATCTGCTTACACACATGTGCGCTGGGGTGTGCCAGCGTTTGAAGTATTCACAGATACAGAGGTATGTCCTAATAGAGCTGTCTTATAAAAAACGCTGAACGCACATTCCTGCCATCTTTTTTCTGTGTGTGAAAAGGGCATGTTAAGCTTCCTAACAGGATAGTTTAAATGAAACCATAAATCCAAATTAACCTTGTGATAGATTAGCTTCAAGTCACGTGTTGGTATCTGTACTTCCGAAGTGCTGTAACAAAAGTAAATTTTGTTTTTGAAGCTGTGTGCGAATCAGTTTACAGTTTGATGTAGCAAAGTAAAGGTGTGCACTTCTATAATGGAAATCCATTATTAATCAAAATTCACAGCAGCAGTACACCTCTTAAGACTTCTAGTAACAGGTGTTTTAGTTTGAGCTTTGTAGTTTCTACAGAGTATCCTTTTCTCTTATTCTATTTTTTTTTTAATCAACCTGTTATACAGCAGGGTTTAGTTATTTTTCCAAAGCTGTCCATATGAATCTGGAAGTAGGAAGGATTGCTGTAACAAGACCACTGTGTACATTAAAATACTACTGTAAGCCATCATTTAAAATAAAGTAGCATTCTAATTACATCAGATCTGGGGCAGTCTGCTTAAATAACTGTGCTGAGGTACGTGTGATATGGGAGCTAACTAGAATATCAAGATGCAGCTTTTAAACTATATGCTGAGGTTGTGTCTGTTGTAAAGACTGGTGTCAAATTTGGGTAACAATGTTCCTGTATTTTTGTAAAACCACGTGGCTTTAGTGAAAAGCAGTAGTGCTTTATGCCAATGTTTAGTTTGGGCTGCTAACTCACAGGAAGAAAAACCTGGTTTAGGTAAGGTTCATTCTCAAAGTTCAGCACAGAACACTAGAAATATGGGTGCTACTTTTCCTCATAGTACAGATTTAAGACTAAATGGTATATAAGTTGAACGTAAGGTACAGCACTTAAATAAAGGTGTTGTAATACTTGTGAGTTGGTATAGAATTGTTGCAATTCCACGTGTAAACGAGGTAAAAGAATTAACACATTTTGTAATGCTGTAGCATCTTAGTTATTCCGGGAGACTGCCGATGTTTCTATAGTTGTCAGAAGTGATGCTGTATAAATCAGGTTTTTAATAGATACAGCTAAACCTGTCCGTATCCCTTGGAAGTTACACAGCAACTCTTGATAAACCTTTCAGCTGCTGGACCATGGGAACACTGATGATAAAATGTCGGTGTTTCTTTAGTAAGGAAAAGAAGTCTTTCAGCCATGTTACAGATAATTGGTTTGTATGCTTATATACGATCCAACTATGTTTCATGTAACTATGAGGGTGTGTTGGTCCAGTTTCTGCTCCAGCTCGTGTTTAATTGCAGGTATCTGCACATCAGGTAGTTACAGTTATATTCTGTATTTTTGAAGGACCAACAATGTTTGAATGATTCCAACTGTACAAGTGTGGAGGAGGAGGGAGAAGTTGCTTCAAATTAATATTTCTCCAAAGATGAAAGTGTTTTTCCTGAGTGCATACCAAACATGGATGTTAGCTAAAGACTTCATTAGGGTTAATTCTGTACTGGAACAAGTTAAAAAAACAAACCCAAAACAAAAAACCCCAAACTATTTTTGGAGATGAGGGGTATTTTTACATTCTCAAAACAGTAAGTTTTCTACTGCCTTTTTTCCAACTAAGTTTTAGTTTCTGCTCTTTGGCAAATTGAAAACCTTTCTCACAACCCTAGTCTGATCAGGAAGATCTAAATAAATACAGGGAATGCTTTGAAGTATCTCAAAACTGGATTGAGAATTTGTTATTAGTAAGGTCCTCTTAAAAATAATTGTCACTTGTAAACGATTGACAAAAGAGATTTTGATATTTTATTCAGCATTATATGTACATGTGCTTATTTGAATAGATTCTGCTGGTACATGGACTGAAGACCTACTTCTGTGTTACACTTCTGTGATGATACACTAGAAAATTAGACCTAAAAGCAGAGCAGTAGCTACCTCATCCCAAAAAATGCTGCAGAGTAGTTCCTTTGTATATGGTCATCTCTTGGGTAGTTTTATGCTGAAAAGACTGAATAATGAACGCCACCCTCCAGAAGTATGTATAGGTGGGTGGGAAGGTCGATGTTCTTCCTGTCAATGTGCAAGCGAATTTGGTAGGCTTTATCTCCGGTCTTAAAAGTACACATGAAGCAGTACAATGTTTGCATAGCTAAGAAAAATAATTCTTGACAGTGGAACTGAGAAGGAAAAATGGAAGTGAAAAGTCTTGCTTCAGTTTCATTCCTACAAAGTATAGGTTCCAAGTGAATAAATACAACAGCTCAACAATCTTCTGAGATACTTTAAATGAAAAAAGTAATTCTGCCAATTTATGGAAACTAACAACGTTCTTAGATTATTCAGGGTGATTGAGTTTCAGTAGATAAGTGTTGATAGTCCCTTTCAGTATCTAATAAAACTTCTTTCCAGTTTCTTTAATGTGTTCAAAGGTACCTCATGTATCATTATTCCAACATCAAGGCTGTTCGTGGCTTTCTCTTATTTTTGAGAGCCTTCACAGTACAAAAGGGAACAAATATGCTATTAAAATGTGATGAAAGGCATGGAGCTGGTAAGATGTGTTAAGTAAAGATACACATTAAAATCAAATTGTCTATAAGTTCACCCTGAAATACCTTCTTAAAGACCACTTCTTCAGAGTAATTTCAAGACACTTCCTTAAGCAAGTATGGGAGATCATAGCAACTTGCTGTTGCAAGCCATTCTTGGTTTGGTCCATGTAAGTTTAATACTAGTTTCTAGTCTTTTGCAGTGTTTTAATTTGTTTGATTTTATGTACAACTGGTAGTACGTAGATTGGGAACAAATTCTTTTATTTTAAAATAAATAATATTGTCAGAAGGCTATGATAGTAAAGTTTCTGGAAAACAAGCAGGCCTCTTCTGTTGTTCCTGACTTTTGAAGTGTAGGGCTGTGACTTCCCAAGAGCAAATGGCTGCACTGGCTGGCATCATTATTCACGTAGCATTGCAAGTTTAATACTGCATCACTGCTTGAAGTTCTTACACAGGGCCCATAAAAGAAATTTTTGATAATTTTGATATCTTGTATCTTTTAGAAATGTTCTTTTGGGATTCTCGCAAACTTTCTAAATAGAGAGTTCAGTTTTTTGCTTGCTTGGAAGCTGTTACCTCATGGCTGCTCTTGCATGAAAGGCAAGAGTTAAACCGAACAAGTATGTTTTCACTAGCACTTAAAGGCACATGCGTGTACCATCAGTATGTGTAGGCTCTCTAATCAATGCAGTTACAGGAGTTCTGACTCAAAAAGGGGAATAATAGTGTAACTCTTCTCTGGTTGATGGAGATTAACTTGAAGACCAGAACACTGGGCTGCCTTCCCTGTTGCTGTTTGCGGGAGGGAGTGCCCACACAGTCACAGGGAGGAGGAAGCAGAAGTAGCATATGTGCTACTGCCCAAATGAGATAGAGCTGTAAAATTTCTCAGATACCTAACAGACTGAAAGTTGAAATGCAGGATTGCACTCTGATAAGGATTCTAACCTGCTTCAGCAGCTAGAACTGGAATTCTCACCAAGGCATTCCCTGTATCACGTGTTGATACACTTGTATTAGTACATCTTTGCAGCTGTCTTAATTTCCTATTCTTTCTTACAGTTTCTGTAATGTAATTGGTCATATGTATTTGGGCTGCGTTGTTGGGTATAGGTACATATGTAATAGTTTACAAATAAAATCTTCACAGCCTATGGATCATATGAAGTATACATTCCACATGGAATTAATTATACTAACTGTAGCATTGGGTTGGCTTCCAAATGCACTGTATCATACTGTGCCTAGTGTGGTCATGGAGCCCTAGTGTCATTCCAGGTATCCTTCCACTGCTCTGCAGGAAACAAGATTTCTGTTGCCCATAGCCCCACCTTCATAACTATTTACTCCTGTCTCCCACCTCTGAAAAGTAAACCCACAATCCATTCTTTGTGTATCATCACACTCTTTTGTTCTAAGTACTGTTCAGTGCTTTTTCTCTTGCTTGCCAGTTGTATATTGGAAAGTTGTTTACTTGATTACTTAACAGTTTATATGTGCCTTAACGGGGGCTTGAGTTTTCTGAGCTGTGAAGCTGACCAAGCTGGGATTTGTCCAAATGATGAAACACCACCCTGAACAAAGGATTACTTGGTCAACAGGAAAAGCTAAGGCATCTCTCTTAGAACTTAAGTTGAATTTCGCAGGGAGCGTCAACCCCTGTCAAGTCTGAATTTTAATTTAGTGATGTGTCGTAGGTTTCTGGGCTATTTCTGTACTAAGAAATAGTGCCTGGGAGGAAGCTCCTGGGTGTTGAAATACGATTTATACTGTAAACTCCTAAGTGTATTCCCTTGCCTTCTGATGGGTGCCAGCTAGCTGTTTTCCAAAGAGCTCTAGGCAGAGTTTGACATTAGAGTGTTCCAGGGACTGTGCTGCTAAGGGTTTTTTTTCTATGGTCACACGATTTTAATGGGTTGGAGAATATAGTAGGATAGTTTGTAGTTCTGTACCAGCTGGCCTTTATGATCAGAGGCTGTTTCTTGGCCAGTTAAACATACTGGTGCACACAGAGACATGGTGTCCAAACAGATAGATTCGTTGGCAGCAGTGATGAGTTCAATGTCCCTTTCAAGCCCCAGCTCTTTGAAATCAACAAATTTGGAAGCTTCCCCATCTGAAGTTTTGTGGGGACCTAATCCAGTCCAGATGCTTATACTGGGATGATCAGGATCTTTATCCAGTTCAGCTGCATATGTCTTCTTTTGGAAATATTTTTGAGATCCCGTTGGTAACTTCTGTATCCTGACCTGGTCATTAAATGTCCCGCTACGAGCTTTCTAATGCCTCAAGGGCTTTCAAATCCCAGCGATCCAGTTTCCACAGGAGTGCTGTAAGGTTCACTTTAACTACTATAACTGTCCCTTTAAATGTCCCTCTATTTGGAGACATACCTTTAGGCAGCAAAGAACTGAGATTAGAGTGAATAACAGGTCATTTGTTGCAACATTTGCCTACTGTGCCTGGGTGCAGTCATGTTCAACGTAGTTTGATGCTGAATATGTAAAACTGATTGGAGAACAGTGACCAAAACATGGAATCACCATTCTACCTAGAGAGTGTCACTGAGTTAGTTGTGATGGCTCTTTTGAAAGTACTTGCTCTCATGTTTGTCCTTTGTCATCTATTTATTCGAAGTCTGCTTCGATAATGTACTGGAAGAGCAAAAGGCTTCTTATGTTAGTGAGTGAGGGTCAAGAATAGTTTTTTGTGTACTTATATTCACAAAACCTCCTTTAGTTAATTGAACTAAGCCTGTCTGCATAATCCTTGCGTATAACACTTGATCAGAGATGATGTTCCCCCTTGTGACCACCAGCCTTGCTGTTCTGATGAACAGCAATGCAAATGAAATAGTTTACTGTTAGAATTCTTCTTGCCTGCAATCTTCCTCTAAGATTATTTTATTTTTTTAGGGTTGTTAGATAAAATTGTTTGAGTGGTAGTAGTCTGGTGGTGGGAGAGTCTGGTCCAGATTGGGATGGCTGGTATCCTGATCACAGACCTGTTGATTATTCTTGATCATCTGTCAGGTGGTTCTGTTCTGAAAGTAAGACTTCAGGCTTTAGCCTTTTCAAACCTAGTGTGCTTTGGTGAAATGCTCTGGGTTTGATGACTTGGAATATTTGTGTGGGGAGGATTCACTTGCCTAATCTGTCTCTGGTGCCAGTTTAGATGGTATAATATGTACTTGCTACTGCAGAATGACAAGGATCTCCTGCATCCTGTGTCATGGCTGCTGTCCACATGTGCATGACTCATTCTGATATCTCAGATGCTACTAGACACCTCTTCTTATGCACCTGAATTGATATTTTTGTGCCAGAAACATTTCTAATGAACTGTGTTTAATACCTCATGTGGTATTTCCTAGAAGAAAAAAACTATTTAATTTGAGTGTAATGCTGTTCATAGAACTTGGAGCAGCAATTCAAGGTTCTTGTCTTGCTGATACACTTCATTGGTGATTAGAAAATTTTAGATTTCTCAAGTGAGAGGAAAAAGGTATCTATCTACCTGTTTGAACAAGTCAGTGCTTTGTATTGAGCTCATAGCAGGAGTTCACATAGAGGTGATGTGTGGTTGCTGTCTAATCAATGGGATATAGTTGATGCAGGACTGGAGGGTGACAGAAGGATTATCTAAACCATTGTTTGAGTTAAAAGTGAAGGACTTTGTATTTTTAAGCTCTTATTACAGAAGTTCAGTCTGGAGAAGAGGAGGCTCCCTGGAGACCTTATTGCAGCCTTCCAGTACCTGAAGGGGCTACAAGGAAGCTGGGGGGGGCGTTTTATAAGGGCAGGTAGTGACAGGACAAGGGGTGACGGGTTTAAACTGAAAGTGGGGAGGTTTAGATTAGATATCAGGAAGAAATTCTTCACAGAGAGGGTGGTGAAGCACTGGAACAGGTTGCGTGTAGAAGCTGTGGGTGCCCCGTCCCTGGAAGTGTTCATGGCCAGGCTGGATGTGGCTTTGAGCAACCTGGTCTAGTGGAAGGTGTCCCTGCCCATGGCAGGGGGGTTGGAACGAGATGGGCTTTAAGGTCCCTTCCAACCCAAACCATTCCATGATTCTATGATAAGTTAATGTGCATGGAAAGTTTGAGATATGTTTTGGTTTTAGCATTTGTTGGTATTTAGACTTTTTTGTAACAATCCATCAAATTTTCTTTTCTTCACATAAGCAAACCAGAGAATTACAGGGGGTACTTGTCTTCTGTATTCTTAGGACAACTTTCTGACAGCCTGTGCTGAACTCTTTCATAAAATATAACATTTTGTCTACATTGTAGAGCATTTCACTCTACCGCACCGATTCACTTCTGCATTGCGTTTGTGAGTGATGTAAGCCACCCAGTTCTCTGCTTACAGCACTGTCTAGCATGAGAGGCAGAAACACGTGCTGTTAGAAAACTCTTAGTTCTCTTTGGCTTTAAGAACAAGTTTAGGGACTGTTAGTTCATTCTGAGAATAAAAACCTTACCTTAACTTAGGAAACTTCTTTCCAAACTGCAGGTCCTCAAAATAAATTTGTTTAGAACTTTTTAGTGGTTTTTCATTCTTAATGAAACTAAGAATGAAAACTCGTAATTTAAAAAACCCCCACTAGTGCTGCTTATCGGTGGCAGTCTTCTCTGTGCTACCCTTCCTGCTAGAGCAGTAGAATTCGGGCTCTGCCGTACTCTGCTGCAGCAACACCAAAACTTTATTTAAGAATCTTAATACCTCCAAAATATGAACTGTTTGAGTTGTACATCAGGGAAGTCTAGGGCAGGGAAATGAAGAATGATTAATGTGACCAGGAGTACTGTGAGTCAACTGTTTGCTAGCTGTATTTGCTGATCCTCATTCCGTTTATGTTTCTGGGACTGAACACTGAAACCTTCCTATAGCAATGTGAGACAATAGAAAGATTTTTTGGTTTGTTTTTCACTTGCATGTAAGTTAAGCATATTACAACTTAAAATCACAATTACAAACCAAGCAAAGTGCAGGTTAAAAAAACCAACAAACTGTATTTTGTAGGTAATGCAGCTTCAAAAAGTTGTGTTAGGAGCAAACATCTAGTGTTGTAACCAAGACTGGAATTAAACTTGAGGTTTTTTGAGGGTAGGCTGTCATAGTGGTTTCCTCCTGTTTTGACACATGATGAGTTCTAGCTGAGGAAGTGGTCTAAATTGCACGTTCTGCTTGAGTTTGGAGTTTAAACAAAAAAAGATACTTTGATAGTTAAAGGAATGGGTGGTGCTAAATGGCAAACTTCGTGAGTATGGAACGCTGAAGTTTCGCAGAGAGATGAAGACTGAAAGGGGTGAGTTTAATAATGAGAGAACAAGCAAGTTGGAGCAAGCATGGTTGCTCTTCAAGCAATCGTGTTTTGTATTGAATAATACAGACTGCTGCAGATCAGGTTGGGTTATTACTGTCAAGTGTACTAAGGAAAAAATACTGGTAAATAATTATCTGGTATGTTCCTCCTGACTAGTCCACTCTCAGTGGTTTGGAACTGTTGTATCTATAAAGCTTTAGTTCTCCTCAACTGTCTGATCACACAAAACTGCTAGTTTAGATATGTTTGGGTTTTCATTTTTATGTAACTCTAAACAAATTCGCTAACTAGTAAATCATAGCAATTGAAACTGGTTTTATCTACACAAATTGAAATGGGCTCACCTATTTTAGCAGTAGGAAAAGAATTATTTAAAAGCTGGCAAATACCATAAGTATGTTTAAAATATTACAATTATTTGAAATACTTTGTTTTGGGTTTTGTTTGGTGTTTTTTTTTTTAATCTGATGGCTGTTTAATCCAGTATCTCAAGTTGTTAGAGCATTTGGGTTTTGGAAGTATACTTCTGTGATGTTACTACCTTGGCTCTGTAGCACTGCTGTTTGTAATGCATTGTGACACATTGTAAGATATTCTCAGGAGTAAATGACATTTAAGCGTGTCAAAGAAAATACAAAATCCAGTAATATTGGAAAGAGGAGGGGTTTGCCTTTTTTTAAAATGATGGGACCTAATGTTAAAGGTGATTTTGGTGAAATGTAATTAATAGCAACAGACTAACAGGCAGAAGATTTGTCCTTTTCCTATATTTGCTTAAATGTAGGATATGTATTTACAGGGAAGAGTTGTTGTTCAGTGTATCTGTATCCTTATTTCATTAGACAGATCCAGTTAATTAAGGACAAAATATGTGAAAAGTAAAAATCTGTATTATCCTGGAAAAGCAGAGTTTGATATCATAGATCACAGGCTATGTCTTCACCAGAAATGTTAATGTGCAATGCAAGAAGTTGATTCCTTTGCTTTCTCTATCAGATGTAATTTGATGAAGATCATTTACAACTTTTCAGCCTTGAAGATTAAATACTGTTAACTTTCTATCACAGAAAAAAGAAGTGAACAAATTAGTTTAAAAAAATTCTGCAGTTGCAAGTAAAAGTTAGTGTTTCTAACAGAGAAACTGTTTTTTGTGTGTTTTGCTGGTTTTGGGTTTTTTGCTTACCATACTAAATGTGCTTTTGGAACAACTGTGCTTACTATTAGAAAAAAGTTCATTTGTCACCCTGCCAGTTGACAGTCTTCAGGCAAAAACTTCTGTTTGCCTTGGATAAACTGAAAAATGTGGGGGAATATTAATAGAAATGGGCAGGTGAACTATGAATAGCATAACATTTTCGGTTTTTGTCAATCATATTTAGGCTTGATCGTCTCTTTATTTTACTGGACACCGGTACAACACCAGTAACAAGAAAAGCAGCTGCACAGCAACTTGGGGAAGTAGTGAAACTGCATCCTCATGAACTGAATAATCTCTTATCTAAAGTAAGCATCTTTCTTTTCTTTTTTTGCTTGCTTTCAGTACTTTAATGGTGAGGATAAAACTAGTTTAAAGGGGTGTGAGTTCTGGGGGAAGCAGCAGCATTGTAATCTTGTGTTAAAGAAAATTAGGAGACTACTTCTGTTAAGTCTGCTGTTTTGTCAGCCTCTGAAAGTGTTACATAAATCAGGTTTCACTTTGTGTTGTGTCAATAATCAATGTTTGCTGTAAGTTCACATCCTCCTCTATAAAGAGAGGCTCTACTGCCTTAGGAAAATTCCTGCTTCTGCCTTTAAAGATTATTAGTGGTGTGATAGAGCATTAAAAATATAGGAGGCTGCATGTCTTTAAAAGGGCTGGAAAATGGAAAGAGACTTCCATTTGTTTGAGACCTCAGTCTGGCCAAGTCCAGTAAAAAGACCCAAAATAGTCTGTACCTGACAGCTGGAGATGGCAGAGTGACCTCAATTCTGCTCCTACTGAACAGGTGCCCCTACCACAATTAATGGTATCAACATAGTGGCCAAGGAATGAATATGAAACCACTTTCAGAGAAAGAAATAGTTTTCCCAGATTTAAGACATAGCGGTAAATTAGTTTAGAAGAGTATACGTTGCTTCAGGTGACCCATGTTGTCCCAGTTCTTGGATTAAATGATTTCAAAGCTCTGAGATCTATTAATTTCTTTTGAACGCTTCCTTTTAGATAGCAAAAAACTTAAGTGTCAGTCCTTGTGTTCAGTACGTGGAAGAAATCAAGGTTGACTTTGACTGATGGGACTAAATATATCTTATAAATTCTTAATGTCTGGTGATGGCAAGAGTTGTGCTAATCAGTGAGCAGTATAGGGAAGGCTGCTCACATTTCTTTTGGCTTCTTGTCCTTCGTTTTTGTTGTTTTGAATACTGTCTTAATCCGTAGCATGGAAAGTGTGTTTTAACAGAGCATAATAGCTGATGGATTTTCTGAAAGCACATTTTGAGTAAATACTTATTTATTAATCTCTCCTTCAAGGTGTTAGTGTATTTAAGAAGTACGAATTGGGATACTCGTATTGCAGCTGGCCAGGCTGTTGAAGCAATAGTGAAAAATGTTCCTGAGTGGAATCCAACTCCAAGATCAAAACAAGGTGCTGCTTAAATGAATTATGTAGAATTTGTTTGTTTGATGCAAACTGACTGTGATGTGAGACTTTTCAAGGCAACTCTGTCATTCTGGTTTTTTATGAGCATAGACTTTTTTTATATGCATGGACTATAGTAACTCTTTGCCTTTAGACATTCATATTCAGTTACAATGATGTGCCTGACCTTTGTTTCTTGTAAGATTCCAGTGCTTGTGCTCTGTACCCTTGTAAAGCTTTACTTTCATGAATAAAGGGAATAATAACTAGTGAAATGGCAAAAGTTTTAACCAATCAGCTCTGTCATGGTATTTTGGAAACACTTTTTCTTTGTTTGCTTGCTCTAAGTACCTTTCTGAGGGAGGTTAAACAGCAGCTTGCTGAAGTCTATTCTGTTTGTACTGACTTGGCATCTGATATTGTCATGTTAGGGATGTTAGAGGTGCTTTTGTTGTCAGTTTCTGGACCTGTTGACAATGATACTTGTCTAAACCTGTTGGCACTGTCTACCTTCACAACCTGTTGTGACAGGTTCCAGAAATTCACTAACTGTTAAAAAACCCCCACAAAACAACAATGAAAGTCCTGTGTTTGAGCTGATCTCTCATTTGTTTTGTTGGGTGCCTTCTTGGTACTGTTGCTTTAGACTTTGACAAGCAAGTTCTGCATTTGCCTTATGCACTGCCCTTGTGATTTTTGTAAACCATCGTATTGCTTTCCTCCAACAACTTTCATCTATCTAGATTGATGAGTTGCAGTCTCAGTTTCTCGTAGAGAAATCTCCATCCCATTATTAGACTGATACAATTGATTGCAACACTGATCCCCCAAGGACTCCAAAGCCAACTTTTTTCCGTCTTTAACCAGCTTTCAGTTAGTGGAAAGATGACCAATTCTGTGGTAACTTAGTTCCTTCAGTTTTTGATATGTAACCTTGCCAAAAGCACCTGAATATATTCTGTCCACTGGATTCCCTCTATCCACTTTTTGGAGGTCTTTAAAGACATTGATAATGAGGTTAGTGAAAGGGTTTTTTTCAGGAGTCATTCTGACTCTCCCAGTAAATCATGTTTATCCACATACTTAATTATTAAGTTACAGACTCTACTATCTTACCAAGGATAGAAGTTAATTTCACCAGTCTAGTTCTAAGAATTCTTACAGCAATTCTTTTGTACATGGAAATCAGGCAACCTGTCAGTCTTAGAGTACAGCAGCTGTTTTGAGTGATGGGTTTTATGCATTGTCCAGTTCTTGCATATCTGCCTGTCAGATATGAATTTGAAAAGGTAGTTTTGTGTGTTTGAGGAAAAGGTACCATTTATTTAACAGGGCTAACTGGCTATGCAGACATTTGTTTCTTTTATTTCAGTTAAAGTGTTGTACTCAAATACACGTTTTACAGTGGTTTGATTGGTTGCATTTAAGTTTTTAGGGTTGTTATAAAACACTTCCCTTTTTGTATATATATAATTAAATGCTAGCTTTTTCTTCAGGTCTAAAGAAATGGTGGTGGTGGTTATTTTGTAGTATTCTGTGTGCACTTAGACTCACTCTACTGTAAATGGGCAAGCTTTCATAAATGAGTGTGGGATGGAACGCAGAGCTAAATGCTCTGTTTCTTGTAGACAACAATTGTATTTATATTGCTAGCTCTAATTCAGGTTGTGAGCTTGCTGGATTATTTAGGAATGGTCAGTCTTTTTGGATCCTAAGCTGCACATGACTAGGACACACAAAGCACTTTAATCTTGGAGTGCTGAGGGAAGACAGTACTTTGGAAGTGAATTCGTAACCAGGAAATCTGTATCAGTATTGAATGAACTGCACTGTCTCTGCAGGTGGATATGAGACGAGCTGGCAACTAGTGTTCAACAGCCCTTGGTAGCCAACTTTCTCTGGTACCTGTTCCTCCTCTCCAGCTCCCATAGCAGGGGAGCTTGGCTGTTGCTCATATGATACAATGGTGGCATCATACTTGCTTGAACTATTTGTGAGCCATATGCGGTTCAAACTGCAAGTTGGCTGTCTGTGTACAAAGAAGACTAGTGGTATGTCCATGTCCAAACTTTTAAAAAGCTAAGTTTACAAGGGAAAAAGGTTAAATTTTTTTGCTACTCTGTTGTGTTAAGTGAGCTTTTTCAGTCTGTCTTTGTGGAGTTTTTACGCTTTGTGACTCAAAACTGATTGTGCCTGTGGAGGAGAGAAATTATTCCTGCCTCTTTCTTTTGCTTAATCTTCTGCCAGATCTTTGAACAAAAATTTCATCACACTGTCCTTAGTACTATTTTCAATGTTCTATCTAGAACCAGGCTCAGAAAGTCCTATGGAAGATCCACCTTCAACAGATCGGTTGCGTTTTGACAGATTTGATATATGTCGGTTGTTAAAACATGGAGCATCTCTTCTTGGATCTGCTGGTGCAGAATTTGAAGTCCAAGATGATAAATCAGGTATATTTCTATATATCCATTGTTTCTCAGAATGCTAGAAAATAATGGAAGAAAATATTCCCCAGCATAACTAGCTTGTATTATCTTTCTCAATTTTTTTTTTTAGGGAGTGCGTGTTGTTTGGTTTTTTCTCTTATCAGAATTAGTCTGTGTACAAGGGGCAGAGGAGATCAGAAACCTGAAAAAGCAACATTAAAGGCTTCTGTAGAATTTCTGTAGACTATTTTAAGTTGTGCAGGAACTATTGCCACTTACTTCATTAAAACAGTATTCCCAAATATAGTAGTAGTATGTGGCTTATTTAAAAGCTGGAAGGCTTCAAATATAGAATCGTAGAATGGTTTGGGTTGGAAGGGACCTTAAAGATAGAATCATAGAATCATAGAATGGTTAGGGTTGGAAGGGACCTTAAAGATCATCTAGTTCCACCCCCCCCTGCCATGGGCAGGGACACCTTCCGCTAGACCAGGTTGCTCAAAGCTTCCTCCAGCCTGGCCTTGAACACTTCCAGGGATGGGCCATCCACAGCTTCTCTGCGCAACCTGTTCCAGTGCTTCACCACCCTCTCTGGGAAGAATTTCTTCCTGATATCCAATCTAAACCTCCTCACTTTCAGTTTACACCAGTTACCCCTTGTCCTGTCACTACAGGCCCTTGTAAAAAGTCCCCCCCAGCTTCCTTGTAGCCCCTTCAGGTACTGGAAGGCTGCAATAAGGTCTCCCCGGAGCCTTCTCTTCTCGAGGCTGAACAAGCCCAACTCTCTCAGCCTGTCCCCATAGCAGAGGGGCTCCAGCCCTCTGAGCATCTTCGTGGCCTCCTCTGGACTTGCTCCAACTGGTCTATATCCTTCTTATGTTGGGGGTTCCACAATTGGATGCAGCACTCCAGGTTGGGTCTCACAAGAACAGAGTACAAGTGGAGAATCCCCTCCCTTGACCTGCTGGCCACACTTCTCCTGATACAGCCCAAGATAAGGTTGGCTTTCTGGGCTGCCAGCGCACACTGCTGGCTCATGTCCAGCTTTTCATCCACCAATACGCCCAAGTCCTTCTCCTCAGGGCTGCTTTTTATCCATTCTCCACCCAACCTGTACTTGTGCCTGGGATTGCAACGTAGGAAGATTGCATGAAAATACTGTGGTAACACTGTAAAAGTTGGAAGTCTAGTTCATTTTACAAGGAAGTAGCTTTCTGAAGAAAACAGGTTCAGGTTCAGCCAAGCTTAACACAGGATATTGGACTGAATATGATTTCAAGGGTTTTATTGGTGGTCATTAATTCTTAGGTGTGTGTTTCACAATAGAAGATTAAGTTTAGGAGAAAGAAATGTGGATTTTTTTTTTTTTTAAAGCGAACAAACAAAATCTAAAAAACCCAGAACGCCAAAATCAGCTGATGCCACAAGGATGCATGTGCTCAATAAAAAAAGCGCTAGTTCTTGAATCAGTTGTTGGATTTATTTTTTAGTTGTGTTAATTTACTCCTTCCAGAGTGCACTTTCCTAAAAGTTCAGAGAAAACATTTACTTCTGTAGACTAAGTCTAATTTAATGAAGTTTATGGGAGTGTACTTTCCCATAAACTGCAATTAAGTGCAATTTAATTCTGTAACTTTTGGTTTTCTTGTTATTTCATTGAGCAAATCTTCAATAATACACCTGGCTGGAAATCTGACACATCTTCCCTGTGTTTAAAACCTTTTTTTTTTTTTTTAGGTGAAATTGATCCTAAAGAGAGGATAGCACGACAGCGGAAACTGTTACAGAAGAAACTTGGCTTAGATATGGGTGCTGCAATTGGGATGAATACTGAAGATCTGTTCAATGATGAAGATCTGGACTATTCGCCTTCTTCAGTTTCACTAGTAAACAAACAACCTGTAGGTAAAACTTTGGGCTGTTTGACTGCAAGGAATAATAGAGTGGGTTTGCTTTATTTCATTGAATCATTTAGGTTGGAAAAGACCTCTAGGATCATAGAGTCCAACTTGAATGTAACGCTGCCAAGTCCACAAATGTGTGCTTCTGCTGTTACAATATTTATATTTTAAGTATGATGATCAACATCCAATATGGTGTGCTTTTGGCTTCCGGAATTCTTACGCCCCAGAGTTGCGTGTTAGTTTTGTTTGACGTCAAACTGCTGCTCTGAGTTTGAAGTGATGGAGGGTTGGGGAAGTTGAGAGCAATGTGGGTTTGAGGATTTTTCAGGATTTTTTACAGTTTTTTATTGTAAGACGAATTGACAATGAATGACTTCTCTTTCAGACTCTTCAGGCTGCTGAGTTAATTGACTCAGAATTTCGAGCTGGTATGAGCAGTAGACAAAAGAATAAGGCCAAAAGAATGGCTAAGCTGTTTGCAAAGCAAAGATCCAGAGATGCAGTGGAAGCTAATGAGAAGAGGTATAATAGTGATCTGGTTTGGTTTTACTTCAGTTAAGCTGGGGTTGTGATTTATCTGTTAAAAACTTCCTACAGTCTTTGCATCTTGATCTTTTATGTGCTAATTGTGCTGATGGTAAAACACTTGCATGTTGTACTTATTCCCAGTAGAACTTTATTAAGGACCTAGCTTCAGAGGGATCTTGAAATAATGGGATACTAGACTTAAAATTAGTGGTTTGTCCCTGTTATTAAACATGACTTGAGAATAGTGCATGAAAATATGTGATTTAGGGAGATATACCTTAAATGTTATTGTTTAACTTTCTGATGTATGCTGTGTTCCTCACTAATTTGTAGTGGCATATTACTGTACCTACTGTGGTTATAACAAGCAGTAAACAAAATTCTTTCCTTGAGTTTATTTAAGAATTTCTGTGTTTCTTGGGAAAGGCTGAGAAGCATTGCTAATTCGTGACAGCATTCTGCTGTCTCCTCCCTGAATTTTTTTTTACGTGTAAACTTACCTACTTTGTATATTTCATGGTCTTAAACCTCTATTCTTGCAACGTTTTATTGTATCTGTAGAAGTAATGACTTCCCCTAAAGCATACTTTCAGTTCATAAACTTAAACTTGGTCCTTCTCAGCAATGATAGCACTGATGGGGAACCAGAAGAAAAGAGAAGAAAAGTTGCAAATGTTGTCATCAACCAGCCTGCCACAGACTCAAAAACGTTGGTAGAAAATGCTCCAGAAGAGGTACGATGTACTGCTCTGCTGTTAGCAGG